>NC_086246.1:26595000-26675000 GCF_036321145.2 Pelmatolapia mariae | reverse complement strand
ATACATTATTCCAATCATTCCCTCCTGTAGGAAGTTGAAATTGAAGAATATATTTTCATCGCAGCCTTTTTTTTTTTTTTTCCTCTGCCCTGCTTGTTGCTCGTTATACGACTACATTTCACTGCTGTGCGTGAATCCTGCTTGAAGGCAAAGTGGATTCAAGTGCATTATTAGCAATGGAAAAAACGGCGTTCCAGACACAGGAGAGGGCGAAGCTGCAGGGAATAAAACTGCTCAGCCCTGAAGGGAGCGAGCTCACATCCTGAGCAATGTAGCTCAGAAATAACTGCTGGGGGGGCTAAGTAGTGGTGGTGGGTGTTTGCCCAAAGCTTATTTCCATGACATTGGCTTTAATGAGCCTTTTTCACGTGCTCTCCTAAACAGGAACCTCCCTGCCCTCCTCTGTGCCACCAATGTGTTCGGGGCTGTCAAATGGGCTCTGTGCTGGGCTCAGTCAACCCAGGGTTTGTTCATTTATCTATAAGCACGCTTTCAAGAAAGAGGCACGATTGGCAGCGTCTTACCGATGAAACATGCTTGGATAAAGCTACAATACTGGAAAAATATGAAAAGGTTAAACACACTATGGCAGCTGAAGCACTAAATGTGATAGTTAGATGCTTTATTGGTCCCACAAGGGAAATTATTATTATTACATCAGCAGGATAAGGAATAAAAATAGTCAACAACAAATAAACAAGATGGATAAAGTGCCACAGTTGCGTAGTGAGAACCTTATATTGTGAGACTGCAGCAGTTTTACATATACAACAGTGAAAACAAGGGAAATGAAAAGACTGACGTGTAAGAGAGTAGCACGATTGTATTAATACATAATATGTACACTATAAATCTAAAACAGCTCCAAGAATGTGTAAAGGCTTTTACACACTGAAAGCATTTAGAAAAACGATGCGAAATTCCCAATTTTTCGTATGCAAGTGTCTCATAACGTTTAAATGCACCAAAAGCTCTGCATTTATGCAAAAAACAACCAAAAAAACAATAGTCATGGTGAAGTGACGATGAGCTGGTCCTGATGTTTCTAAACAAGAAAAGGAAGAAACTGAGATTGTGGGTTCATCCAGTTCTCATGAGCAGGCGACAGCAGGGACGCTTTAATGGTTTGTTCCAGGAGCTGAAGCTGTATCACAGCTGCTTTAGTACTTATTTCAGGATGTCAGTGAGGCATTTTGAACTGTTGTTGGGAGAGTTGGGTCTAGATGTTGGGGAAACAATTTGAGAGAGCCGATTAACCCCGGAGCAACGTCTGCTGTTTCCATCTCATTGTGTAGTTGGTACCGGTGCGCGTTTTGGCGCTACGACCACAAATGCAGTGATCCGATTGGTCATATCTGTTTATTCGCATGTGAAAAGTCTCAAAAAATGAATGCCAAAAAATTCCTCCTACGAAATTGTGTGATCGGTGTGAACGACTGTTTAAGAGTAGATGAGTCTGAAAAATAATTTTAAAGGCCTTAGAACAGAAATGTGTCTTATTCTCAACAGGCATGTTCTCCTCATTGTACAGTTTCATGGAGAAATTCCACCATCAGCTGTAAGTTTTGGTATTGCTAAGAGGAAGCATTTAGAAACCACAGCAGAACCACATAAAGTTGCAGATCGGGGAACTGATTGCTGACTTGTAACCGCGGAGCTCCAAACCTCCTCTGGCATTAACATCAGCACTAAAGCTGTGTGACAGGAGCTTCATGGCCTCATTTCTATAACCGAACAGCTCCTGTAGGTGGTGCAACCCGTTTGGTGTGTTCTCTACCCACTGAAGGAACAACCACTTAACACCGGCCTTTTATTAAAAGCACCTCTGATCTAAACTGCACAGCAACAATATTCTAAAACTTCACTGCGATAGTTTTAATGAGGCTTTATTTATAGAGTGCTTCCCTGAAGGCATGTTACAAATTACTTCACACAAGAAAATATGACAAACTCATCGACCTGAAGGAGGGGGGAAAAAAAAACCTATTATGGGATTTGTTTTACCTGAAGAAGCTGACCTTTGACCTACCTGAGCTTGTGCCCAAAGTGGAAGTGAAGGAAATGTCATTTGTGCTGATCTCAAAAGTCTCACTTGTCTATCCAGAGAAACCTGTGTCACTCAGCACAACCCACAGACATTTTTAATGTTCCTTTCTTGATTGTCAGGAGTTAATTTCAAAGATTCAGAGACGGCCGGAGTTAAAGAAGCTCGTAAAGGTGCAGAAATCCTGGCCTGTGTGAGTCAAATAAGACTAAAGTAATTAGAATAATGGCACTGATGGAAGGGATTATTTTAGAGAGCAGTCGCAGGGAGCAGATATCAGGCAGATCGTTAACTGTGGAGAGGTTTTTGTAACCTCGGTCTTAATATTTCTGCCTCGCTGCTGCCTAATGGGCTCTAATTCTGCGAGCCGAGCATCGCCCTCCATTAGTCCGGACCCCTCATCTTTATGTGGAGGACACTCTGAAGAGTGAAGGGTACTTCTCTCATCAGAGCAGTCCTGCCTCGTTTGTTTAACTGTGCAGCGTGAAGTGAGACATCGGAGAGGAAAGTCTGACTTCTTGGGTCTTGTTTTTACTTGAAGGTCGCAGCCTGCGGCACTCCACCCTCAGCCCGCAATCGTCCATGGACAGCGACCTGGGAGCATCTGAGGCAGAGGATGACTCCATTGCTCTGGGATACAAGCTGCAGGACCTCACTGATGTCCAGGTTATGGCCCGGCTGCAGGAGGAGAGTAAGTAGCAGGACCTCCATCTGCACCCTGACTGCACTTCCTGATTTTTGATTTGAGTTGTAGACTGTTGGTTAGTTGTTTGCTCCACCTGCCAGAGTGCTTAAAATGCACTATAAATCTGAATCTTTATACAGAGAGAGATGTTTCTGAAATGATTTCAGGACAGTGAAAATCATTCTGGCTGTTTAGTCACTTTTTTATGGTTATCTGTGTCATTTGAGCCAACTCACTTCTCCTGCTGTCCGTCTGTCTGTCCCTACTGCCCCCCCCCCCCCCCCCCCCTCCTAATAATTTAACATATGGCACCAGATCTCAGAGCCCATCGCTACTTCAGCTTCATTAACCCCAGGAGGTGATGTGTGTGTGTGTGTGTGTGTGTGTGTGTGTGTGTGTGTGTGTGTGTGTGTGTGTGTGTGTGTGTGTGTGTGTGTGTGTGTGTGTGTGTGTGTGTGTGTGTGTGTGTGTGTGTGTGTGTGTGTGTGTGTGTGTGTGTGTGTGTGTGTGTGTGTGGTGGGTGTTTTGCACGCTGGTCCTCATATCTCGCTCCCCCAGGTCTAAGGCAGGACCTCGCCAGCACCTCATCTGTCCTGGCCAACCGCCGCAGCCAGAGCTTGACCTTCCAGCTCAGCCAGCTCAGCGCCGGTCCCGACCTGGAGGAGGAAGACGAGGAGGACGACGAAGACTACGGTCTCCTGCCACCGCCACAGCCGCGCCTCACCCGCCTGCCCCACTCCCACACTTTCTCCAGCATCCGAGACTGGCGAAGAAGCACCAGTTCCCTGTGCACCCCTCCTTCCACCCCCTCCACCCCCCCGTACCCTTCCGCTGGGTTCGCCGTTCAACCTGCGCTCCAAGCCCAGTCTCAGGGTCTTGGGCTGGGGCTGGGACTGGGACTGGGGCTGGGAGTGGGCAGCACCTGCGCAGCCGAGCAACAGTGCTTCAGACCAGGATCAGGTGAGGAAAGGGGGAAACTTGATCTAAATAAAGAAACAAGGCTGTTGTGTGGAATTACCAAGGAACAGATTCCCTTTCAGCTCATTCTTCTGGTCTTCTGCTTCCTGAGAGACCAGAAGAATATCCTGAACTTTTCTGTTAGCTGGTGTTAGTGAAACTTTCATGAAAGTGGATCTAACACTGTTGATCTCAGACACTTGGCAAATAAACTCTAATACGATGTGAGAATGTAATCAAATTGTTTATCAGAGGGAAAGTGTGACTTTTAAGGACGCTCGAGCCTAACATTAGCTTATAACAATATCAAAAATTAATGTCTATCCATGTTTTTTGTTAGAGAATGAGAATATACATGTACAAATCTCTCTCTCTCTCTCTCTCTCTCTCTCTCTCTCTCTCTCTCTCTCTCTCTCTCTCTCTCTCTCTCTCTCTCTCTCTCTCTCTCTCTCTCTCTCATTATATAGATAGATATATATGAGAGATAAATACACACACACACACGAGTATGTCATCTCTTTTTCTTTTCTTTTCTTTTTTTGTCTATTAAATAAGCTGAAAGTCTGACTGTACCTTTAATCTCAGAGTGTAGTCCTTTAATGAGGATGAACCAAAGCCTGATTTTAAGAATCTGGCACTAGAAGGTATTTCCATCCATCAGCAGACATGGATTAAAACTACTGATGATCTTTTGATAGAATCAGTACCTATTAATGCTTTGAAGAGTACTAATATAAATTATCTCTGTGTTTATGTTTTGTGCGTGTGATATTTGTGTGTATTGCTGTGTACGTGTATGACGTTGGACATGTTGTTTTGGGGGGGAAACTTCATCATGGCCTCCAGCCGAATATGAGAGTAAGTCAATAACACAGTTCAGTATATCTAACCTCATACATCATCTCTGAACATTAATCTGAGTATTTTTTCTTCTAATTGTGAACCTCGCCCCTTTAACACTGTGACAGTGTCCCGGTCCTGACCTCGCTGACGCTCTACCTGCTTCATAAACTCTTTCTAATCCTCTTGTACAACTGCTCTTAAAGCTCTCGGGCTGGCATCTGTTTCCATTTTAAGGCGGAGACTCCGAGAGTTTGATGGGATTACAAGTTAGGAGTGTATATCTGACTGTGGGGGGCTGGAAACTGTTAGCAGTATAAAGAAGATCAGAGGCTGCTTTGAGGCATCTTTAAAAATAGTTCAGCATCTGAAGGTTTCTATTTGTCTCTGTGTTTTTGTTTGGAAGCCTCTCTGTTTGCAGACTCTGCAGATAACTTTATTAATCTGGCCTGGCGCAGCTCTGGACGCCTTAAATCTGTTGGCTGTTTTTGTCTGTGTTAGATAAGCTGCGGAGGAGCATGCCTAACCTTGTCAGAGCTCCCAGCATGCCCAGTGTGCCCATACCAGCCAATCCCAGTGCTTCCCCTTCTTTGCTTCGTAACAGCCAGAGCTTTGATTCGTCCAGCGGACTGGCTCGACTGCAGTCCTCCAGTAAGACGCTGCTTCTCTTCTCTAATTAAAGGGACAGCTAACCCAAAAATTCATTCGCCTTGAAGGCGCCGCCAGCCAATTAAGTTTACTAACTTCAGTTTGTCTCCTCTCGTCTTCAGTCCCCTCTCCAGGCCAACTCCAAAACAGAGTCCAGAGTGTCGGGAACTTCACCTCATTGTCACGGCCGCCTCTGAAGGCCACCGCCTACGTCAGTCCCACTATCAAGGGCTCCACCTCCATGCCCACCTCCATCAGCCTCCAGTCTCTTAATCTGAACAGCAGCGGGGGTGGTGGGGCCAGCAGCGGGGGTGGTGGTGGTGGGGCCAACAGCGGGATCCCTTTGCTTAGTAAACCTGCAGGGACACCCACCACCTCAAACACTGCACGCAGCAGCCTGCCACGCCCTGCCTCCTTTGTTGGTACCACAAGCTCCACCCCCCGCAGCAAGGTGGCCCAACCAGCACGAAGGTAAACTTTAAAAAGAAGGTGTGTGTGTGTGTGTGTGTGTGTGTGTGTGATTGCTTGCGCAATCTGAAGTAACACAAACCTACTTTAGTGGACTATAGTCAGTAAATATGTAAAATAATGGATTACTTTTTAAAAATAAAGAGTGTTGTGTAATTTGTTCATTTGAAGCAACAACTCTCATCAAACACTGATGTTGCTGCACTCTGCCTGGAGCACATAGTATTAGATTCATTTGGACTCGCACTAAAAGTTTGAAATGAGGCTCTACAAAGCACCGAGTGTTACTCGTCCATGCCATCCACACCGCACTGGTGGGGTTCCTGAGACATGTGGCTCCAGCGAATGTCTGTTAGATTTATCTGTTGTGGAACATCATGTCTTTGTCTGTCTTCTGACTTTAGTCGTCCTCCTGTTCCCTCAGTTTACTGACTCCTCCAAAGAGCTTGTCCACCTTCAGTGCCCTCCGCGACAGCACCTGGCGAGACGGCTGCTACTGATGGACGTGGCGTTTGCGGCGGCGCAGTAGTGGCAGCGACACCCCGCTGGTTGGGGCGACTCGCTGCACTTCAGCATCAAGTTTTTTTCCCGTGGAGATGCTGAAAGGTTTCTGACCAAAAAAAGTGACTGTTGATGACCTTAAATCTGAGATCCTGCATAGAACGGTCGGCCGAGGGTCTTTGTGAACCGATCTCTCAGAGTCTATGCAGAATTTCTTCGGGGAAGTCGGGTTTTCCTAATCTGCGTTTGCACGTCAGCCCTTGAATTCACTGACTGCTTCACAATCGACGAGTGTGGTCTGTGCCAAGGGGGCGCTGTTCCCTGCTGCTCTTGTGCAATAAACCGCTGGCTGATGGGTACCAGTAATACTAACCCGCTGAAGAGGGCTGCCAGTTTGTTTGTTTTTTTTAATGAGCCTCGTGATACTGTGTGTGTTTGTTTATATCACATTTATTTTGAATAAATAAATAATTTTGACTAATCAGGAGATTTTTCCCTGTGGCAACGAGTGCCCACGATGCTGCTAAAGTTTAATCAGTCCCTGTGCATTTGGGTACATTTACTCCAGTTTTTACAATAAACGTAATAAATGACGTATTCGTGTACAAATCTAACTATTAAGTGTGCATACATATATAATAATTGATCCGATATTTGATTTTAAACGTGACTCTTGACCAAAATATCTGAATGTTTACACGAGTTTTGTGCATATTAACACTTTAAAACTGTCTGACCGATATGGGGAAACGGTTCTTGTTGCACTTTTGTATAAAATCTCTCAACTTTGTTTATCTTTTTTGTTCTGTTTACTAACATTTGCACTTTTTTTTAATATATCTGTATTTGATTTTATGGATTTAAAGTGAGTAAACGGCTGTTAGTAAAACGTTCTGGGGATGTTTCACAGTTAACACACAGCCTAATGTAGCACCGTCTGTTTGTAATATTTGACCACGGCACATTTCACAAAACCCTGACTCTTTTGTTACTGTGATAGACCGAATGAGTGAGCATTTTAATAAAATATTCTAAATTAAAGCTGTTTTTATGTTTGTTAGAGTGTTTCACTCATGCAAAGTGGAACAGACTTCTTCAGCATCACTTAAATTGTGGAAATGGTCAACGCTGCCACCTAGTGGTATAATATTTTAATGGCCCCGGCGGGGGTTTGACTCCACTGAACGGCTACATTGAGGTACCCCTGAGTAAAGTACCGTCCCTACACACTGCTCCCTGGGCGCTGCATTGGTGGCTGCCCACTGCTTCGCTGGGTGAATGGGTTAAATGCAGAGGAGTAATTTCCCTACGGGGCGCGCGCGCGCGCACACACACACACCACCATTAACAGGTTCAGCTCATGGTGTTATTTCTTGTTTTCAGTAGCAACCGATGCCTATGATTGTGCCAGAGCACAATGGGCATTTAAGATTTCACACAGGTGGTTGGTTGTTACAGTCTGGAAATGGAATGAAGGTGAGTGTTATTAACCCTCTGTGTGCCGCACCTCCAAATCACATGACTGATTTAAGCTGACATAAAAACAAGCTGCAGCCACGCTGAGTCTCTATTTCAGCTTGTGTTGAAAGTTCGCACTTCAAAGTATACACCAGTTTTGCAATTTTCATGACAGGCCACTAAATCCAGAGTTATGAAAAAAAAGATATAAGCGATGCCTTTTTCTATATACTAGAAAGAAGAAGAAGAAAGCATTTTCTAAGAACAGTCCAAAAACTGTAAAGACAAAAAAAAAGCCACCTCTTTCCTATTGGTGGAAAAATGTACCCTGTCAACCAATTTTGTAAAAAAAAGAAAAAAATGGCAACATGTGGGATTTGGTAGGAAGAGGGGAAAGTTTTGAGAGTGACGGCAGCGAGACAGAGAAAGGTAGAGAGATCGAGAGTTGAGATATGAGAGATTTGTGACATTTAGTGTGTTATGTAGTCGTTGTTTTGTGTGTTAGTGAGGGTGCTAATGACTGTCACAAAGGCAGATTGTAATGTAAACACTGTCCAGGTGGAACACAGGAGCAGTGATACACCTCCTGCTGTCAGGCCTGCAGGGTTTATCCCTGTGGTGTTCTCCTCTGTCTTGTGGCGGGCAAAAAATTTTTACTGACACAAATAATTTGTGGGGCATCTTATTGTGACACCTGATTGTTTTCTCATTTTGGTTTTTGTAGTATCGTTGAACCAGCAGTAAAAACTGAAGGTGGCAATTTTATTTTTCAGAAACCAATCATGTTTCTCTTCTGCTAGATGTTAAATCACTGTGTAACCTGCAGTTTCTATCTGCACTTGATTGAGCTGTGTGTTCAAGGTTTTTCATAATTTGGTTTGCATTAGGTAAGGTGTACCTAATGAAAAGGTTTGTATCGAGATTTGTATCTAACAAGCCAATCACATGGCAGTAACTCAAAGCATTTAGGCATGCAGACATGATCAAGACGACCTGCTGAAGTTCAAATATATCATCGGACTGGAGAAGAAAGTTGAGTTTTAGTGACTTTGAATGTGACATGGTTGTTTGTCTGCATGAAGATCTGCTGGATCTGTCTCTAGAGTTTACAGAGACTGGTCTGAAAAAGAAAATGTCCAGTGAGCAGCAGATCCCTGTTGATGTCAGATAATGGCCAGACTGCTTCAAGCTGGTGGTGGTGTAATAGGGGACATTTTCTTTGGGCCCCTTAGTACCAGCTGAGCATCACTTAAACACACACAGTAGTAGGTGTACCTAATAAAATAACCAGAGAGAGTACGTCCATTACAGCTTGTAGAATTATCATTAATTAGTCAAACTTTGGGTCAGCAGCGATAGGCTCCACTCAGTTTCACTGCATATAAAGCCTGAAGTTTTTTAAATGATCATGTACATGCCGAGTTGTAGTTCCTGATAGTAACCACTAGAGGGCAGTTATCCTGTAACAGGAATGCAGTGTGATCAACAGAAGTCACCAGAACAATTACTTAAATACTTCTCTGTATTTTGATATGATTTAAAATGATCACCTGTGTTCACTGACATTTTTTTTTTCAAAGAAATACACTAAACCCAGTCCATAAAGATCCTGAAACACTTCAGCGCTGACTATAAACCCCAAAGGAGAGCATTAAAAAAGCGCCCAATGTCCCAGGTTTTTAGAAGGTTCGGGTTTTCTCAAAGATTCAGAGAGTCTAAAACTTTGAAAGAAAAAAAATTTAAGGTATGACAGCAAAAGAACTCTTAACCTCTGGGTTTATTTAAAAGTCTCACTTTGGATGGAAGGATCTAACACGTTTAGAATTTTTGAGGTGTCTCCTACATTTTCCAAACCCATCACTCTGAGGAAAAGTCTGACAAGCTTTCAGAGAGAGCTTCTCATCAGATTTCTGAGGCTGATGCCATGGAGTAATGAATCAAGACCACTACAGTGCAGGGTGATATTGACAGTGGGTTCACTCCTATAATAATTTTAAAATCTTACACCCAGTTGAAGGACTTACCAACACTAAGGAACACGGCAAAGAACCAAATGCTCAAGACCTAAACTGAAAATAGACAATAATGGGATCTTTAATCAGGTTCTTTTTGTTAGTCTGGAATTTTAACTTGAATGACCCAAGAAACTCTTATCTGAAACATTCTAAGAAAATAAAGCCTGGACTGGTGAACAGTTGGTTGGTAGGTTGACTTTCAAAGACCAAATTCCATCGTTCAGATGAAGAACTTTAGGAAAATGATTTTTAAACTCCTTGTGAAACAGCTCTGGTGGCTTGAGCCAGTCTCAACTCCTCAACCTGCTCGGCTCAAGCTCTTACGAGGCTCAGTGGTTCATTATGAAACAACTAAAGTAAATGTTAACTGTTGCTAAGCTCTTTAAGGGGAAGTCTGGATGTGTGGTCAGATTCACTTGACTTGTAAAAGTCTGCTTTGAACCATGGAGGTTGTGGAATTGGTTCTTCTGAGAATGGTTAGATTTTTAAAGGTCAGTGCCCAAAAGTGAAGATCAACAAGACCACAGTGAGAAGTGTCTTGGTGGTAAGTTTCTGATTTGGAGTCAAGAACATGGTGGTACATCCCTTTGGTAGATAAAATGCTTAAGCATCTGCTGGAAAGGGGCTCAGTTGTAGGTCCAACCCTTTGGTGGATCACTGAATTTTGAAGTTCAATTAAAAAAAAGAAGAGAAAAGAGCACAGAGAGAAGCTTTTATATCCAGAAACATGCCCCAGGATAGACACTGGGTTGAAGCTCAAGAGATCTGGTTTCACTTCTAGAGACTGAAAGTGTGGAGAGATTTTTCTTGATGGTGGGTTTGGGGCTTCCAAAACAGGTCCTTTCATTTTATATTTGATTTCTTTGAAACTTAAACACAGGTTTTGTTGTATGAGGTAGTAAAGATTGTGTATCTGTGTCTCTGTTGAAAGAGTGTGGGTTCAGCCTATCCATTTAACGTCCACAGCGTCCTAAAACAGACACACCAACACTTGAATTAAAAACAGGCAACAGCCTTTAATTTATTTAAAAAGCAAAAAAAAAAAACCAAATATAACGAGAGAAATACAGAAATTATTGAACTGTTGATGATATTTCAAGAAAGTCATGGAAATCCATCACCCAGGTTTTCACAGGTTCAGATTTTCACTTATATTTGAATTCAAAACATTCAACTTTTGATTTCATCAGCCGCCCCTCATTTCTTTATATTTTGCTTTCAAGGAGTTAAACTTTCTGGTCAGTTTTCAAAGTGCTCTTGAGCAGTAGTTCTCCAGCTTTCTGAAGATCTTTTACTGTGTTTATTTGTGCATTTGCTGCTTTTTCACTCATTTTCAGATGGTCGTTTTTGTTATGCCACTTATCACTCAAGCATAAAAAGGCTCCTAAGTCATGGGATGAGCCAGTGTTGTTTCTACACATCTTTAGGCACTTTTTTAAGCAGCCTGTAACAAAAACTCATAATTTGTTCCAATTTCTTTGAATCTATGAAAAATACAAAAAAGAACACAGTTTGACATAAAATAGTATTTTTTGCACCAACAAAGTGATTCCCAAAGAGCTGTTAGCGGAAGAGTTGGCTTAAAATATTTGAGGAAACTGAACAAACTGAACAAGTGTCAGGCCTAAAAAAACTATCTACAGCAGAAGTCATGTCCTTATGAGTAAAGAATCTGACACAGGACCTGAGAGATTCATCGGGACCTTCAGCTGATCATCTATTGTTCCTCATCAGAAATGGTCTCAGTGGCTGTCAACAAGCCATTCTTAAGGAAGGGAAACGGAGAGAAAAGGCTGAGGTATGAAAATTATGAAAATCATCTAAAGGTAGAAACACCAAAAGAAGAGCTTTGAATGTCCTTCAAGAAGCTTGGAGAACTATTCCTGAAGACTACTTAAAGAAATGACACGAAAGCTGCCTAAGAGAATATGCCTTATTTACTGTATTTACATGTATGTTTGACAACGTGATTTATTTAAAGATGTACATAGCAAAGTATAAAGAATTCCCTGTATGATCCGAAGTGTTGAGTCCCCACTTTACCGACAGAGGGCCGCGCAGACCCCGATGATGTAACAGCATGTTGGGTCTCATCAGAGATGACGCAGAGAGAGGAGCGCTCACTCTGACACTTTTCCCGCGGTCAGCAGATACTCTTGTCAAACAGTAACATCCATGAAAAGTTAAAAAACAGCGGCAGTGCTTCTGCTCCGGGTACGTTTACTGATACACGCCCTCATTTTGTTTAATCTCGATTACCGCACGCATTCCTCTAACAGAGTGAGACATCTCGGTTTATATAGACGAACTTCGGCCCCACACGCCCAGCCTCAGCACCAGCGCATCTCCTCTCCGCGGGGTGCCTCCTCCTTCTTTCGGCACCAGCATCACAGGAACCCTGACAGACACACAGACGGAGGGAGGGAGGGACGAGGCCTCGGTGATCGCGCTCCCCGCTCCAGAGCTCGGTTCCTCGCGGTCCGTTATGTCTTTGAGCCTGCTCCCCCTCTCGCCATGCCCGCCGCTGAACACCACCCACCGCCGCTGCTCCTCTTCTTGCCGTCGCTGCTGCTGATCTCCTGCCTGGATGGGGCGGCGAGGGCAGCAGCGGCACTGGAGGAGGGCGGCGGCCTCACGGCCGGGGCCGGAGACCCGTCCGGCACCGACACCGCCGCCTCGGGCCGAGCCGCCACCCTCTCGGCTCTATCAGCAGGTAAACATAAACAAATTGGAAGGGGGTGTTTTCTGGAGGATGGAGCGAGGTGGAGGATGGAGGAGGGGGCTGTCATTGTTACTGAAAATGGAAATCAGCTGCAGAGGAAACAGTGGGGCATGACTGGTGGTGCAGGTGCGTTAATAAAGGGGGCTTTCTGCAATAAATTAGGAAATCAGGAGCACCTTGATACACTGCTAGACTGGAATCAGACGGTCCAGTGTAATAGGATTAATAGGAGGAATATGGAGGTGTGGAGGATTAGGCTTTTATCTTTTTGGCCTTAGCAGGTGATGTCTTAATGGGAGACAGGGAGGGAGGGGAGTGTGGTAATCCTGTGCTGCTCTGCTGATACAGTAAGTAAAGCCTGTGTTTACATCCTGTCCCTAGTGAACACACAAAGGACAGCTGAGGCTGTGTGTGTGTTCGTCAATAACAGCAAACAGCGCATTGTTTATCAGGAAGCTCATATTTAAAAGTCAGACTGCGTCTCCTCTGTGCTGTCACTCGGTTCCTGGATGTATTTTTCCACCCTCCCCGTGCAGAAGTGCTCGCCTCATCACTTTTTCATGGCGAGAGAAAGGTTACGGAGCACGCAGGAGGGACACGTGCATCCCAGATCTCCTCTTTTTCCTCTTGTAATCCTCTGGCATCTTCTTTGCAGAGCCTCAGTTTGCCCTGAAGGTCCTGGTGAGAGATCTGGTGACCCGCCAGCCCCTGTCGGGGGCTTCGGTGGACGTCTACGTCAACCACACCTTGAGGAGTTCTGCCCAGACCGGGGAGATGGGGGAGGTTCTGCTCTGGGTGGCGTACAGCCCGGGCCTCGGTCTGACCCTGCTGGGCAGCATGGGAGGCTACGTGCCCAGCCTGCTCCCCTGGAGCACCAATAAGAGACCAAGTGAGTGACCAGCAGAGGTGGGCAGATCGATACAATTACTGATATCAGTACTGGATCAATACTTTATTTCTATCCTCAAAGTTCAGTATGTAGCCCACTGAATTTTATTACATAATTTTAATTTTCAATTACCAAGTAAATACAGGGCAGATATTACCAATACCAATATTGGTATTGGCCAGTACCAATACTGGTATATCGGTACTGGTATTGGTGAGTATTGTTATTGGTCTAAAGTGCTTTAGAGACAGAATTCAGAAAGTGGGCTCACTGCCAACCTAAAAATGACCAAACCAGTAAATAATTTTTTAAAAGGTAAAAAATTACGTAAAAAAACCAAAAACAAGACTGTGGAGCTTACAGTATTGCTAGCACAGTTCCCACACACTCAGACACACACACACTCGCCTGCATTATTCATTGTCATTATAGATTAATGAAGTGTCAGCGACAACACACAACTTGTCTCTGAGGTTTGTCCACGATGAGGCGATTTATGTTCCCAGTCAAGTGTAACTGAGCATGGCGTCCTGTGCTCGCCTCATCGATCGCTCTTGGAGTCGAGGTGTCTGCCTCAGGCCGGCATGAGACCTACGCTTGTCTCAGCAAAGTGTCTTTGTCCTGCCAGAGCACGGGGGTGGGGGGTGGGGATGTTTTTATTCTGCTGGCCTTAGTGTGGAGAAGGGGCAAGGGAGCAGGTGGTGATTCAAAGGGAAGTGGGGAGCAGGTGTTATGGAGGAGAAAATGCAGGAAGGGTGGGGGGAACAGTTGAGATCCGCTCTGCTCTGCATTAGCAGAGATGCCTCCCTTTTGTGCTGCTGAGCCAGACAGCTGAACTCTGCTGTGCTCCAATGTTAGGGCGCCCTCTGCTGTTGGATTTGTAGCTCTACAAGCTACCAAACCAACAAACAAACACACCAGCAGATGTTATAGGTCATGAAAACCTGACAGATCGTTGTTGTTCTTCTGTACTTGTGTCTGGCTCCTGATCTTTCTCTTTGTCCTCTGGCAGTTTTCTCCTCTGTCACGTTGCTGCTGCTCCCTCACAGTCAGGGGAACATCTGGCTGTTTGAAGACTCCGTGCTCATCACCGGGAAGGTACCTGGTGAGTTCCTTCACACACACACACACACACACACACTGTGTTTAGGCTTTTAGTATTCAATTTACACTGCTTTAAGTAGGCTATTGAGTGTGTTTGACAGTGTAAAGTGGACACACTTGGCAGAGACACTGAGACGAAACCAGTGGTGTCTAAACATGTGGCTTCAGAGGCTGGAATCGGTCTGCCCAGAGGTACAATTCAGCCCTCTGGATAGTTTGCAAACACTGCGCTGCTGTTCCTGGTTTGGTGCATCAGCCTTACTGCACAGGAGTAAAAATATATCCAGAGTAAACCGTCCCTCTGATGTACTCATTTCTAATTTTGTCTCCCTTGGTCACTCCCAGTGTCCTGTCTTTTTGTCAGCACCACTGTGTCCAAACCATTAACCATCTTCTTAACTTTCCCTTCCCCTTGCTGCCCTCTGTCACTCGTCTCCACCCGCTCCACCCTGCCTGTACTCTCTTGTTCACCATCTGTTACTTTTGGATGGTTGACTCCAGGTATTTAAACTTGTCCACTGTGACACATGCCTCCCTCTCTAAAATGAATGTAGTGAAGCTGCTTAAGGCTAACTCCTGCAGGTATCACTGCTGTCATCCTTCAGCAAAGACAAATTCCAGATTTCAGACTGCAGAAAACTAAACAAACTGCTTTTCTGCACACAGGCTGCTCTTAGTTTAGTCAGTTTTTAATGTACTTGTGCTGTCACTGTGTACAGCAGCCCAGTGGGTGGATGGCAGTGGCCCCTCTTCTTTACATTGAAAAGACTTTCATTAGTAAAGTGAACATACTGACTGTAAGATCAACTACCCAGTGAGGGTTCATTTTAGCTAGTTTGCTTCACAGTTAAATCGGTAGATTGAAACAGCAGACCAAACTGAGCTGTATGTGGCTACTGAACTAAAATGAGTTCAACTAAAGTCACTTGTAAAGATTATTTGAGTAAAGAGAAGATTCAATTACACTTTTAAAAGGAGGAGCTGTTGTGGAAGTGGTTTGCAAAGCGGCTTGCAGATGTGTAACAAATGTGCAGAAGGCTGAATCGACTTAAAAAGCACACGTGCCCAAATTCCTACTGATAACCTGCCATTTTGTTTCCACAGACAGCTCATCCCAGCCGATGGTGAAGTTCCCAAAGAACATTCTCACGATCCCGGATAAGACCAACATCTCTTCGGTGATGGCGTACCTGACTGTACCACATCCCCACCTGGCGAAGGACTGCACCAACTGCACTCCGGGCTTCATCAGCAACAAATCAGGTAAAGAAAAACATTTCCTGATCAGATTTTTTAAACGTCACAATGACATTTGGTCCAGTTAAAGAGGTACAGAATGAAAAACATCAATCATGCCTTTGAAAAATGATGTTCCACGTCCCAGAAACCAGTCTGTGGTGCTGAAGGATCCACACACCCAGCTCACACTCCTTGTCAGTAGTGGGTTAGGGTGGCTCAGGTTTTGATTTACTGCACCATCTACATCCCAACCTTTACCTCTGGTCATGAAATCTAGGTAAAGAATTAAAAAAGTAAGGTCGTGAATACAAGGGGCTGAGGTAAGCTTCCTCTGTAGGGTGGTTCGGCTCAGCCTCAGGGATAGGGTGAGGAACTTTAGGTGGTTTGGGTATCTGGTTAGGATGCTTCTTGGGTGCCTGTCTTTGGAAGTTTTCCAGAAACACCCAACTAGAAGGAGATCCTGGGGTAGACCCAGAACCTGCTGGAGAGATTATATATCTCGTCTAGCCTGGGATTGTTTCAGCATTCCCCAGTAGGAACTGGAAAGTGTGACTTTGGAGATGGATGGATGACTTTTTTATTGAGGTACCCAAACAATATGCTTTACCATTTACATTCCTGGCATGGACTGTTTTGCAGTTTTCAGAAGTATTGATCTGAAAGCCGTGGCAGCCATCAGCGTCCTGCTGTACTCCGGTGGCGAGGAGCTACAGGTTCGAGGACCCATCCAGATCAGTCTGCCGCTGGGCCACCACACACACCTCAGGGCCTCTGATACTGTGCCAGCCTGGGCCTTCAACCAGAAGACAGGTAGCAATGCAAATAGCAGCAGAGCAGCTGAATTACAAGATAAAGACCTAAAGAAATTTCCTCTCATGCTATTTTCTTTGCTGTTTGAAGGTGGCTGGGAGAATCATGGTCTGGGAATAGTTAAAACGGTTGGAAATGAGCTGGTTTGGACTTACACCGCTTCCCATCTGGGCTACTGGATCGCCGCCCCTCTGCCTTCATCAAGAGGTAGATACCTCATTGACCTTCATTAACACATGTGAATGCTATTTTTGTTTAGACCTGTTTCACATCTTCTTATACATTTATCCTTTTAGATTATCTGGGACATGCAAACTCTTTGGATTTCCTATCTTACCATACCTACCTGTTGGTAGGAATACTGGGTGGAACTCTGGCCATAGTGATCGGAATTCTGTCCCTGCTCTTGTGCCACTGTGGGTAAGAAACCCTTCTAGAAATGTTTTCAATTGACAGTATATGCAACGCTGATCAACAAGAGGCAGACTAAAAAGGTGTGATCTAAGAGTGCATCCATAGCTTCAAGATTGTCTTTTAATGCATCTCTAAAGAAATCTTCTTAGCAGTTTTATTCTTCAGATTTGCCTGCGACTTTGCATACAGAAAATTCCTCACAACAATCTCAGAAAATGATAAAGCCATACAGAAAATAATTACTTCAAGTTATTTCTGCGATGGGTTGTGCTTAGATTTTCACAGGACTTTAACAGTATCAGTAAATTTCTCTTTGGCCTAACTGGTTACAATGGCTCAAACAATATGGCTCAATATGGCCGTTTTTAGTAATCAAGGAAACAATTAACAGTTGTTTGGAACAGATATAAATTTGCTATATAAACTAAAGAAAATTTTTGGGCTCAAAATTTCTAATTAAAACAGAACTTTGTTAGCTTCTGACACCTTACATACAGGGAAGGCTAGGCTAAAGCTGCTAGCTGTAGCCTTAGCTTAGCCTTCCCTGTATATCGCTGCAAAAGATTGCTGGATTATTCAGGCATTTTTAGTGAAAATGGTAAACTATGCATGCTTTTTATCAGTAAAGTAGATCAGAAGACTGTGCAGCTGCAGCACTAGGAGAAATGATTGCCATGCTTGTTGCAACTCCACCATATCAGTTATCTTAACTCTGCACCATAGCACTGTCTCAGTTAGCATGTTAAAGTACAATTCTAAAAGACTGAACAAGGTCCAAACTGGGTCATGCAGCAGGACAATGATCTGAAGCACAGCAGCAAATCTACAACAGAATGGCTGAAAAAGAAAAGAATCAAGTTGCTGCAAGGGCACAGTCAAACTGGGAAACTATACATGATTAAAGTAAAAGAGTACAGGTGCACAATTAGCAGAAAGGATTGCAATGCTAGTCTTAAGAGTGACTAAACAAACTGGACCCCTCACCTTCTACCAAGCTCTTAAGACTAGTATGACCTGGATGACTGAAAACCTAAAAAGACAGATTACAATGCTTGTTGCAACTTTAGCAATATCTTCTGCCAGAGTTATGCTAACTCTCAAGAGCTGCTTAACAAGTAAATGTGCTACTCTGTGTTCGGCTTTGATAGGCTGTTAGTAACGAAATAGTGAAACAGTTCCTACCTTAAAGGTTCTTTGAGTGAGTCTGAAAAGCCTGTAGACCAAAGCTTGTCCCGCTTAACTTTTGCTTCTCCCATGTACAGAGGTTCTTATCGAGAGCCCAGGAGGAGGAGAGCGCGTTTTTCCAAATTGACGGTTGTAAAGAAAGACCAAACCACCTCCACCCACATGGAAGAGGGCTTGTTGTTCCGATCTGGCGACAACAGCCTCGCCACCTGCAGCATCCAGTGCGAACCGTCATCTACTCCAAGGCACAAAGCCAACTATAACATCTACGTGGAGGATCCAGGGACTCGTGCCGCGGCACCGCTTTATGAGAACATCACTCCAGATCGGATGAAGGGTCCTCAGCCGCCACCTCACTACATCAACAGTGAAGAGGTGTCCCGATTAAGGGAGAAGTCGGAGCAGAACCGGGCCAACATCAACTGCGACAACTTCTTTCAGGATAAGCTGGTCCATATCTACAACCAGCCAGTGGCCATTATTCCCGCTCCCGAGCTCTTCAGTGCTCAGGAGCAGCAGCTACCGGGCTGCAAGTCCGCCACCTTCCCCCGCAACGGAAGTGAGTATGATGCTCACTCAGAACCTGCAAGTAAAGACAGCTACACCCAGACACTACCCAAAGTTCCTCACCACCACTCACAAGGTGGGAGCAGCCCACAGCAGAGTAGCCAAGATGACCCCCAGCCTCTGGAGACGCCCCCTCAGGGGCAAGGCCCTAACAGTGTGTGGGGACGCTACAGTAACCTCCTTGAATCCTCCGTCTCTGTGCCTGGGACTCTTAATGAGGCAGCTGGCATGGAGGGCTTCAACACCGGGCACGGCGTGCCCAGTGAGTTGCAGGGGATTTCAGAGCGCACCTTGCTGGAGCTGACGCGTGGCAAGTCCTCGTCGTCTCACCCCAGAGCCTGGTTTGTCTCCTTAGACGGGAAGCCAGCAGCACAGGTCCGCCACTCCATCATTGAGCTCCAGAGCCACCACCGCCCACCGAGCAGCAACGACACCAGCCTGGACTCAGGGGTGGACATGAACGAACCTCAGCAAAGCATCCGTGAGACGGAGCGTGACCGACCTTCTATCAGGGCTTCTTCCCTGCCGCACCACAGCCGTGGCGGGCGGTACGGCGAAGAGCAGGACCTGAGCAGCAGTGAGAGCGGCACCACTGCTACCTGCACACCAGAGGACCCGTCCCTGAGAAACATTTTAGATGGGAGCAGTGGGGCCATTCCGAATATTCCTGAAGAGCGTGATGGGATGGATACATCCAGCGCTCAGGAGGACAGTGAATCAAGAGGTACACCGCCTCCACGGCGCCTGAGGAAGGTGAGGGAGAAGGGGAAGACGGAAAAGAGGAGCGCCAAGCACATCCGGGAGGGCAGACCTCTGACCAAGAGAAGCTAAAGCTTCTCAGGCTCATTTCCCCGCCCATCAGTGCTTCAGTTAAAATCCAAATTAAGTAATTCATATGAGTTTGTGTTCACACAGGCATTGTTGTTGTTGAGTTCTGTGATTGTACAACTTTGCCAAAGAATGCATAAGCTAGCTCAAGAAATGAATCAGCATCTGTGTCACGTTATGTAGCTGCTGTTAAGACGAGTTTGTGCACCGTGTTCTCTCATTCTCCCAAATCTGACGATCACCAGCGAGATTCCTCACAGCAGATGTCCGTGTGAACACGATGTCCCACAGTATCCGGTTCTGGCATTATAGAGGGTGCCTTCTTACTGCCTGTAATCGTTAAATAGGGTTACGCAAAGGTGGTGTGTGTCGATATTTAGTATAAAAAAAATCTGGTGAGTTTGCAGGATGGACACAGATACAGGTCAATGTGTAGTGCACTTATCCTCACCATAAATGCCTGCTGTATATTAAATAAGACGAAGAAGCTTTCCCAGTCCGCAGCACTCACATCTCGCTTTGTATCCTACTGCCTCATTCCACCATAAATGACGCTCTGGGATTTGTTAACTAAACTGACAAAGTAAAAGTAAAAGGAAAACGAGCTTCAGCTTTCCAACTTTTGACTGACTCCAGAACCTTTGGATTGAAATTTTGATGTACATTGTAAAGCAAAGCAAAGCTGCCATTTTGAAGTTCATGTCTCAAGTTTAAGGTTTTTAGCCTACATCTGTTTTTGAATGCATGAAAATGAATGTTTTCACCGTGCGTATGAATATATTTGCATTTTACCGTTAACGGCAATTCATCATAGATTACTTAGAGACTGAATTTTTTTTCCCATTTATTTCCATTTACAGTTATCCACATTTATTTGTATGACAAAATGTGTCAAGGCTTGTTTAACGGGATTCGTAAGAGCCCAAAGAATTAGATTAACTATTGGAAACAATCAGTGGTACAGTTGCTACTTTTCTTTGAGGGATACTGTTATAAATATGCTGTTGTCGCACAGTGGACAAAGTGGACTAATTGTGCTACCTGTTAGGTTTTAATTGATGAGGTCAGTGTATGTCTAAGTAACCTGCAAGGAAAAGTGCCGGCTTCAGTCTACTTTAAATACTTGCTTTCAGACAGTTTTTTCTGCTGTTGGCTCTGGATGATGTCAGAGAGTGGGGCTGTCTGCCCCACCCACTTGTTGTTCAAACCTTCTGTTTGTTAGTGGAAGCCATTTAGAAGAAAAATAGTCTAAGATAGGCTACTCCAGGGCTCAGTATAAGGAATATTTATTATTTTGATCCTTGAATAATGCAAAGCTACTCCAGTAGAGTCCAAGAATAACAACATGGAGATGGTAACAAGCATAGCAAGTCCTCTTTAACTGGAAGAATCTGTTGCTTGCCAATAAATTATGATTTGATTTACTTTTTTCTTAATACCTGAACATCTTTTCGGGTACAGCGTTACCCTTTGAAACTAATTTCTTGACAGCATTGTGCAATTGGTGCCTTGGAGATCTGCTTTTAGCTGTACCTGCATGCCCAAATCTATTCATATATATATACACACACAGTAGGCATCAACATAGGTTTATATTTTCTAGAGGGAGGGAAAAAAATCTGGGTTTGAATGAACGCTTCAGTTTATAATAATGGTTCTCCTCTTTTGGTCCAGAGAGCGCTTCTTTGCTACACTGATATAGTGCAGCTCAACAGAAGGCAATGCCATTGTAGCGGTCTGTGAACTAGTTGGTCCGTTGCTAAACCATCTCAACAACTGTTGGTGGTTTACTGTTAGAATGTGTACAGAGGCTCATTGTTTCCTGATACTGTATCACAGTTATTTCAATCATATTTTCCTCTCCGGTTCACCATGAGGCTGACATTTGGTTGGATGGATAGCCATGTATATTAATGTTCCTCTCAGGATGATTTGTAAGAACTTTGCTGACCCTTAAATTTCCACGCTGCATCATCTTAAAGTCAAAGTCATAGACTGTATAAAAGATGGACGTAGCCACCAGAGCATCATTCATTGGCCTGTTAAGTGCTTCAGTGGATGAGTGTTTTCCCCAGCTGTGATGTGTAAGGTGTGGATTTGACTGAGAAACTGGTTGCTCAGTATTAAGATTTTTAAAACGAGGTTGGAACGACTATGTTCTGAAACTGGCAACTGTGTCTGTAACTTGTCAACTAGGAACTGTGGGCGGTTTTCTGTAAAGGTTTATACGACCCAAAGTCTTTTTGCAGTCAGAGGAGTCGTCCCCTGCTGGATATCAGAATGCACCTTTAAGGCGCTCCTGCATTAGCTTGACTTTGTCCATCCTTTAAACAGTCCATGGTCAAATTTTCAACTGTTCAGTTCCTGCAAAACTAATAATAATGTCTGTTGTACTTTGTGTCTAACTAGCAAATATGAGAAATATTAGCTGAAATAAGATGACTAAGGCCTCATTTACACAAGACCTAGAGAGCTGATGGCGACTGCCTGGCACTGGAAGGCTGCTAGGAAAAAAAAAATTCTCCAACCAAAAGAAAACTACATTAAGCTCTCCCATTATTCACTAAGGGTTTCCACAGTGGGCAGTGCTGCATATTTGATTGGGCAGGATACTCTTCCTGATGCAACCCACAAGGTATTTCCTCCTGGTCTTGAACTGGGGGATCTTTTGCTTGTTGTGGGCAGTCGCTGTGGAATCCATTGCTAAGACCAGTGACCCCCTTGTAACTGCCGTTCACTATGGAAAAATGTGTTTTCCCAGATTAGCAAAAGGTTGTTGGAGGTTACTGTTGCTAGGTGACGCTGGTTGTAACAAGATAGAGGGCTGATTTGGCGCAGAGTTTGCACGGAAGTCTCCACCTGGTTTGCAAACACTTCAGGTCTTGTCAACTACTCACGAAGCGATAGTAAAACTGTGAAGAATAGAGCACAGACTGCCTTTACAGTAAAAGTGTTGCCTTTTGAAATATGTTGGTTCAGCAGCTTTTACTTTGAACGCAAATGTTCTAGGTGGTGCTACACTTGTTCATGTTTCATTACCACTCATTGGTTGACTGGTGAGTGTTTGCAGACAAATTCCATGCAAACTGTGGACGACCGCAGTAATCTGCTAGCGACCAAAGCAATTGCAACAAGGTTTTTGAGGCAGTACCCTGTTTTGCAAACTATTTCACACAACGACAGCCAGCAACCACTCACCAACCAGTCAGGGAATACACATTTTATAAGGGGCGTGCTGACTGGTCTGCGGCCCTACAAGGCAAACATATACTCGCTTAGCATGTTAAGCTTAACTATTGTGACCATATTAGCATGCTAACATTGAGCTCAGAGGACAACTGGTAGCATAAATCTGAGTACTTAAGCTGATTAGTACTTAATCTGAGTACTTTTTTAGTGAAATATTGAACAAAAAGGCCAACCATACTCTTTCATGCCTTTCCTACTTGGCAGGACAAGGCAGGTTTATCCATGTTTCCAAGAAATCTTCAGTGGGTAAATATGGGTACCCACTGAAGGTCGGGTAAAAACCCACTAAAAGTGGGTAAAAATATCCACAATAAAACATTTAAAACTGTTGAACCATGATACAGTGTGAAAAACAATGGTTCAAATGGCAATATTTTCAAGTAAATTCACTTTTTAAAGAGAACAGTGCAGCAAAGCTTTTACCATAACTAGTCTTCCATCATTTTACGACTCTTTGGATTTCATTCTGTACATTCACGTGTGCTCTTTTGTATGTATATAGTAAAGATTTTATGTACGATGTGACAGTGATTTAAATCATTTGTGCTGTTTTTTTCTACCATCCAGAAGTGGAGATATGCGCCGGTTGAATGAAACAGATTTTGAGTGTTTTCCCCCCACAGGATTGTACAAAAAGCCTGAGCTTTGTAATTTTAAATGTAGCAACAAACTGAGCACTTGATCATTCAGTACGCTTACAGCTGAAAATATTTTTCTCCTGCTTGTCATCAGCTTTAAAAACACGGTACACCCCAGCCTCAGCGGCCACTCGAGGAGTCGTATGTCAACACGTTGTGCTGGTACTTCTTGACGAGCGCAACAACTCCGATCACTGCCACTTCCTGTTTTTGAACGTGATTTGTATTGATTTCCATGTATAGTGTTCCCCTTGTGTGTCTCACTTTCGAATCGTCTGATTCTTCCCCAATGGACACCTCTTGTGTTTTTACCTCTGTAATGATGGTAGTGCTGTTAGTCTTGCCTTTTTTGTGCACCAAATTAATAAACTTAGTTGATACCAGTGAGAATTTATGGCTTTTTAATTAATGCTGTGTTGTAAAATACAGAAAAAATACAACTTTGCAAGCAACTTGCAGATTCAAGTCTTTTTTTTCTTTTTCTTTTTTACTTGATTTTGATTAAGGATTCCTCTCCTGATGTTTAAAGAAACTGAAGTGCCTGATAGCACCTCGAAGTGAAGTCTGACTTCGCGGAGGTCTTCCTGTCGCTGGTTCTAAAAGTCAGGGGGTTGTAAACAACATATCCATCCAAGGGGCAGGAGTTGGACTTCCGAAGGATCGGGTCCACACAGTCCACGTGGAGCTGAAATGTGTGTGCGCATGTGAAGTTGATTAAGGTGAAAATTTAGAATATGAAATAACGGTTTGGTTAATGTTCGATTTTAATATGTAAACACAGAAAGGTTTCACCTGAAAAGCCATGTGATGCTAATTTTTAATGATTTCTTTCAACTGTTCTTTTTCTAGGGTGGAATGATTGTACAGCTTAAATCTTTAATGTAACTGGTCATTTCTCTTTGCAGCATTAAAGGGATTGTTTGACAGCACTCATTGAATTGACCAATACTCAGAACAATGGGAAAGTCCAAGGAACTCCAAGTGACGATCCAAGAAAGAGAATTGTTGATTTACCCAAGTTGGGAATATTTTTTGGAGCCAATTGCAGATTCCAAGATCATCCATTTAACTCACTGTATGTAAGTACAGCTGTTATTAAGATCTATCACCACATTTTAAAGGTCTGGAAGAAGACCCAAACTGTAAAGTATCATGACTGGTAAAGGTGAGGCTTTCAAACCTGAGAACACTGTACCAGCTGTCAAGCATGGTGGTGGTAGAATCGGAGGCCGTTTTGCTGCCAGTGGTACTGATACATTATACAAAATGGTTGGAATAATGAAGGAGGAGGACTCCAAATTCTTCACTTCAAATTAGCAGCTAGATGGTTGAAACTTGGAAACAGTTGGGTGTTCCAACATGACAATGATCCCAAACACATAAAAACTGGTTACAGAACGGATAAAGCAGGCTAACACTGAGCTTCTGGAATGGCCTTCCCAAAGCTCCAACCTCAACCCTGTTGAAAATTTTTGGACTGAGCTTAAAAGCCTAGATTGTGCCAAGAAACCACCCAATTTAAATGAATTCTTCCTATTCTGCCAAGAAGAGCCGTTAGATATGAGCCAGGATTATTCCAGAAGCTTGTTGGTGGCTACCAAAAGTGTCTGGTTGAGGTCCAACATGCTAAGAGACATTAAGCCACAAATTAATGGGAGTGTATATGTATAAAATCAAAGTTGTGCACACAGTTCTTGTTTTTTAAAGCTTTTAAAGATAGAATTATATAACATACATAAGTTCTTTTTCCAGCATGCTGACCTGGCACAGCATGAGCATAAGAGCACTGTGATTTGATGGGAATCACTGCTCTGTTGATATTTAGCCCAGATCCTGAAGTTATAGATGTGCAGTTTAAAACACAAAGTGACTCTGTTTCTCTACAAAATTCTCATATGAGTACAGAAGCTCTTTACAATTAATGATTTATTTCTATGTGACAAGTCAGGACTGATGGTTGTGCTGGCATTCAGGGTTAGGCTTGGCAGCATGAGTACAAAAGTATGACGTTTGGGACACTGTCATCTACACCTTCCAGAAATACTTTAGGATTAATACAGCTAAATGACAGGAATGTCTAAGATGTTAACACCCCCTGTGCTACGAAGACGCCATCTTTTAACCCCCATGTGGCAATTTCAAAAAAGTCTTATGTTTATAAATGCAGAACTACAGAGAGATAAATCTTTGGCCAACCACAAGCTGAATTTCATTTGAATAGATCAACTTATTTGGTATATGTTGTCATTCATGGCACAGTTTAACAGAAAGCAATGGCAAATAGTTTAAAGAAATCTCACACATTTAAAAGAAAAACAAATCCATCAAATTTAGAAAGAAGAAATGCCAAATTTGTGGGGAAACAATGAGAAAATTATGAACTAAAAAATTTACACTCATAGGAAAAAGGCTAACTCTTTTAGAAGAAAAGAAAATTTTATGGGAAAAAAATGACATTAAAAAAACAAAACAAAACCCATTAAATTGGTTAAAAAGAAAATGTTGGTTAGCAAGTTAAAATTTGTTAATTTATGAGAATGATAAATTTACAAAAATGGAAAATGACAAACTTATCAATAAAATGCAAATTTATGAGTAAAAATGATGCATTAAAAAAAAGTAAATTATGAGGACAAAATAATACATTTACAAAAAAAAAAAAAAAAAAAAACAAATACAAATTTACAAGACAAGAAATTGTAATTTGGAAATTTGTGAGAAGCGAAGTGTAAGTTGGAGGAAAAACTGATCTACTTACAAGGAGAAAATATGAATTTATGAGAAAGACAAACATGCTCATAGTTTTTAAAATAAATTTGATACTTTAATTTAAAAACTTGTTTGTTTGTTTCCTCAGGATTGGTCCTCCAGCCATTCATTTTATTCTTTTTCACCATCACCATCACCTTCCACATACACCTTAACTCTTCGATTGTCACCACTTGTGTGTTTGAAATAAAGTAAAATTCATGTGTATGCAGCCTGTTTTTATTTCCTATTAAACTTAAGAATCCCAGGTTAAAGCACAGCTGACGTGACTTCTGTCTCTACATTCGTTACTCGTTTAGTGCTACTATCACAAACAGCCTCTCTGGAGCCAAACTGCTGGATTAAACAACCCGAGACCTTTTCTGTTTATTAACCCGGCCTCCTCTGGAGGACACCTGTTAGAAAGAAGTCACTGTATACCTGTTTTTGTCGGTAAAACCCTAAGTAGCAGCCGCAGCCGCTTTACAATCCATGCTAGGTAATGACACGGTTGTCATGGAAACAAGACTCCTGCTGGGCTGCTCCGCTGGAAGGTCCCACCGCTGACCGCTTCCCAGGGGTCCAGAGAAACACTTTGAAAGCCCTTCAGAAAGCCTGGAAAACTGTTGCTCAAGAGCACTTCAAAAACATATTTTAAAAACTATTAACAGTCTGGCTGCTTGGAAGCAAAGTATGAAAAAGTCAGGACTGAGCTGTTCGCCTGGCTTTACAGCGCAGCGACTCCCCCGTGTGGCCAGATGGGTCATTGCAGATAAACGTTTCCGTTTTACAAACATGGCAGCCTGAGTGGAAACACACACACACACACACACACACACACACACACACACACACACATGCACATGTTACATATGGTTAAAATGATTCAAATGCAGTAAGTATACGTGTTTAATATAAATGTAGCCTATAATTTAATTCTTTTCTGTAGCAAACATAAGTAAACATTTCAGTTACATAAAGTTTGTGAATTTTTGTTTTTTATATACTGTATAGCCTGTATAATAAATAAATATGTAGCCCAATAAGTATAAAATCCAGAAAGCTACACAACATGGGGCAGTTCATTTACAAACACAAGTCTAAGTTAAGTTTCAAACTGTTTT
This sequence comes from Pelmatolapia mariae, assembly GCF_036321145.2. Classification (NCBI taxonomy): domain Eukaryota; kingdom Metazoa; phylum Chordata; class Actinopteri; order Cichliformes; family Cichlidae; genus Pelmatolapia; species Pelmatolapia mariae. The sequence goes on along the minus strand of NC_086246.1, from coordinate 26,647,867 downwards.
TGTTAGAAAAAATCAAATTGATGCATGCTTAAATTTACACAAAATGTAAGAAATCTACACCGCCATGAACAAAAATTTAAACCTAATTTTTCATGACTTGTTGGGTTAACCCTCTGAGGTCCAAAATGTAATTCGCCATTTTTGACTACTTTTGATTTTACATTTGTATTTCACCTTCAAATTGTTCTTTTGTTTGTTTGGTGTTAGAGTGAGTTGTTAAATGTTGTCATTTCTATGCTTGCCAACTCTGATGAAAGGGATTCCACTGTCCTTCCCCCCAGATTCTCGAGGTTCTGGTTGGGGGGGGGGCTGTAATGTTTTATTGCAGATACATCCTATCTGGAAGATCTGCTTCTTTTGATGTAAGCTTCCTGCGTTTACGACCCTTTGGTCAGCAGGAGGTCTCACACACACACACACACACACACACACACACACACTCCTACTTACATATAGAAGTTCACACATATACATACAATGCCTTAGAACCATGTGGGCGTTGCTTTGCTGTGTTTTGTGTGAACTGTCTCTCAATAAAAGGCAGCGAGAGGAGGCCATCGTTGGGGTCATTCGTGATGAGCTAAGATACCAACGAGGCCTCCCTTGCGCAAGTAATCGATCGAACGCTGTTGCTTTGTTTTTCTTTCATGGGAATAAGTCCTGGATACAGCGGGGTCTGAGTTTAGACCCAACATTTATTTGGTCCTTCGAGCCGGATCCTAACACATCGCATTCACCGAGGAGAGGGAGAGGACGCCACCGCAGTCTGCTAGCAGCCATCGTCTGGGACGATTGACGAAAGCCCTGGTGCTTTGTTACCAGGCCGGACAGTTTGCACCTGAACTCCCCTCGGGATGGATGGCGATTGACGGGGTACAGAGACTCTTCCCATGAACGGAAACAACACGAACAGTGAGTACAGAAGGCCTTAGAGAGCGGCTATGTGCCCGTGCGTTAAAGCAGGTACGTGAGTGCGCAAGCTGTGCGTGTAGACGCAAGCTGCCTGGTTTCACCGCCAGTGTTTTTGTTTTTTTTTAATCTTTTTGATTTATTTAAGGAGGGTTAAGTCTTTTTCTCCACCGAAAGGAGGATAGAGCTCTATAAAGATAAAAAAAAAAAAAGGTTCTCCGCAGTTAAGGGCGTTGAGTGTATGGTTTCTCCACCAATGGTAAGGAGGAAAGAGCTCGCCGCGGTAAGGGGGATTATAGGCCTAAAAAGAGTGTGAATGAGCGTATGTGTGTGAGTGCCAGTAAGTGAACGCAGCAGCACAGAAGGAAACCTAAGCGGTGTTAATGGAATTCGGTGACCTATTGTGTACACGTGGCCTGGGTGTAGTGTAAGTCGCGTTGCCTGCTGCAAACTTAACACTAGAAGTCCCAGAGAAGAGCCATTTGGCTTTTCTACCTATAAAACCCACCGTCGAGCCAAATGGCTGGTAGGCTTTTAGCTAATATCCCTAATCACCTGTGAACAGCTGCTTTTGTTATGTAAATAAGGTGGGGCCATGCTGAATCACTTGGAGAGGTTAGTTTCCTGAGCCACAAGGAAACTTGTGTTTCAGTTTGCCTTAGGGAGAAATCAACACACATGGGTGTATTTCCTTTGTTGCTGAGATTTATTGATAAAACAGTACAAAAAAACAAAAATAAAAAAACAACCATTTGTACACATATTTACAAATAACAATAAAAAGTGAGTGAGTACATTTCAACATTTTCAGCAATCACTCACAATCCTGGCACTGCCATGGTATCTGTAGTCTGCATTTACCACATGTGTATCTGTAGCAGTGAACACATCGCACAGTGGCATGATTATTCTTGCATTTGTGTTTGACCTGACACGTGGCTCTTTTTCCAGGGCTAGGTGTGGAGGGTTGTGTCCGAAGCAACTGTTCTTTTCTTGCCTTCTTCCCAGCCATATGAGAGTTAGCCAACTCTCTTGCAAACTCCACCAGGAAGTCCACCCGTCTTTCCTGCGTCCCGGTGCATGCTTGATACAGCACATGTGCATTCAGTGCTGCCATGTCAATCATGTTATAGAACACGGCAACTGGCCAGCGCCGTGTTCCTCTGCGGACCGTGTACTCCCGCACCATCTGGTCCATCACATCCACGCCACACTTTGTGGTGTTGTAAAGGGTGACAGTGTTTGGCTTCCTTTTGGTGGTGTTATCAGTCTGAACCACGCTGTGCATGCTGCTAAGAATATAGACTGTCTTATTCCGTTTGGCCGCATACGCCGTCAGCGTGGCAGCAGTGGTTGAAAACACCTAAGAAATAAGATAAATTGTTATTTCCATAGCACTTTTACACACAATGAAACACATAAACATAGAACCACAAAAGACCTGCAACATACCTGAGTGGTGAATTCATTGCGATTTGTGTATCTAGCGGATTGAGGAATTTCCCGGCGAATCTTGCTGACTGTGCCGAGGATGGTGGTTTTCCGTGCTGTTTCCTGCAGTATATTGCAAGTAAACCTGACAAGTTTGGGATCAAGTTTTGGGTGGCCTGCGACCTAAAATCCAAGTACATTTGCAATGTCCTCCCATATCTTGGCAAGGACCCCAATCGTCCCAGTGGGGAGAGACTGTCTGAAAATGTAGTGATGAGGCTGATGGAACCATTCCTAGACAAGGGCAGAAATGTTACCACGGACAATTTCTTCACATCACTTTCACTTGCGCAAAAACTTCTTAGACGGAAAACCACCATCCTCGGCACAGTCAGCAAGATTCGCCGGGAAATTCCTCAATCCGCTAGATACACAGATCGCAATGAATTCACCACTCAGGTAGGCTGCAGGTCTTTTGTGGTTCTATGTTTATGTGTTTCATTGTGTGTAAAAGTGCTATGGAAATAACAATTTATCTTATTTCTTAGGTGTTTTCAACCTCTGCTGCCACGCTGACGGCGTATGCGGCCAAACGGAATAAGACAGTCTATATTCTTAGCAGCATGCACAGCGTGGTTCAGACTGATAACACCACCAAAAGGAAGCCCAACACTGTCACCCTTTACAACACCACAAAGTGTGGCGTGGATGTGATGGACCAGATGGTGCGGGAGTACACGGTCCTATAACATGATTGACATGGCAGCACTGAATGCACATGTGCTGTATCAAGCATGCACCGGGACGCAGGAAAGACGGGTGGACTTCCTGGTGGAGTTTGCAAGAGAGTTGGCTAACTCTCATATGGCTGGGAAGAAGGCAAGAAAAGAACAGTTGCTTCCGGACACAACCCTCCACACCTAGCCCTGGAAAAAGAGCCACGTGTCAGGTCAAACACAAATGCAAGAACAATCATGCCACTGTGCGATGTGTTCACTGCTACAGATACACATGTGGTAAATGCAGACTACAGATACCATGGCAGTGCCAGGATTGTGAGTGATTGAAATGTACTCACTCACTTTTTATTATTATCTGTAAATATGTGTACAAATGGTTGTTTTTGTAGAAATATTTTTTGGTTTTTTTGTACTGTTTTTATCAATAAATCTTTTGGAGATTTATTTTCCTGGATGATTGAGAATGCATCAAGACGAACACAAAATGAAGTTCACAGCTTTTAGCAGTTCCCCCTCCCCACACACAAACAAAGAGGCAGTTTGCAGTTAGAAATCCGCAATCATTCACACTCCCCCACTCCCCTCCACAATTCTCAGGTAACGACCCAATTTACATATGAATTGATGCTAACAGACTAGCCAAGTTAGCTTCCACTTGGCTGACAGAGGGTTAGAAAAGCCTGGGACTTCTAGTGTTAAAAGAAGTCTGCCTTGAAAGAGGATGAAATACACTGCAAAGTTTTTATTGGGCAGCACGTGGTTTGTGGATCGTTGAAGAATGAAGTGAAATTGTGCTCTAAGCAGAAGTGAGTGTGAGCGTGTCTGATGTCACGGTGTGTTTGAAAAGGTATCCAGCTGGGGCAGACGTGATTCTGCAGGTCAGCTGCCCAGCGGACAAAGAAATAAAATAGTTGTGTGGTGAATGATAGCACGAAGAGTGTTTGGTGTTTCTCAGCCTGAAACAGCTGTAATGCTACTTTCTGTTTTGGAGAGAAGAACAGTTAAAAAAAAAAAAGAGGGAGAGAGAGAGAGATGTGTGTTGTTTTAAGCAGTGATGAGATTAATGAAAATGTGACGAGAGGAACACAAAAACATACTGAAAATGGATTAACTATACTAACCCTACATGCATATACACAATAAATGATACTCACGAAGACCAGACAGCATCTTAAGCATGAGATTCTGTTTGTCACCTTGTCCAAGTCACTAGTAAGATGAAAGTGATACATAGACTAGTGGACTGAATATTATTAGTAGGACAGATGACTGCATCATAGAGGAGAAAACAGAATGCTGATGAGGGGTCTTAAATGAGTGAGCTGAGTGAGCTGATTGTGAGTTTCTGGTGTGTGAAGAAGTTTTACCATGGCACACATTTAGTTACATGAGAAGAAACTTATTATGTGATGAGATAACAGGGTTATGCTGTATGTTGTGTGTGGCTGATTGGATGAGTGTTTGAGATTAAACTGGCTGTTGATTTGTCTTTTGTTACTAAGTTGAGCCTGCCAAATGGGTTGTTACAATTTATCCCCCTGGCATGAAAAACACGTGTCATGACTTAACAAGGCCTTTCTTTCCTTTGCTTTCCTTTATTTTCTTTCCTTTCTTTTTATTTTGTTACTTTCATGGTGCACTGAAAGTTTCGTTTGATGATCTCTGTTTGAGCAGATATGCACGATTAGAACAGAAGCGCTATATGACTCGTCGTCGAGAAAACTGTTGCAAAAGTGAGCTTCTCCAAAAATTAAAATGGGCTTGGGAGAAAGCCACTTATTTGGGTCAATCAGAAAACAAGTCCCTGCCAAAAAGGATTCACCGAGGTAATCCGATCTAAGTTCTTCTTTTTCTTTTTAAATGACGTCATTTTGCTGAGCGTGGAAACGAATGCGACGATAATTTCCACAATCAGCAAAAAGAAAGAATTACTGAATGAATGAGTGGAAAAACTGACTGACAAAAGCTGACAAGACTGACTGACTTAACACCATTGTGTGAAGTTAACCCCCACCTGACAAATGTGTGGATGCATCTCTGTGTGTGTCTCTATTGCAGGAGCAGAAGGAGACCACAGGAGGAAACTTGGGTCACATGACTATGTGAACTCTGCAAATTTAACCTTTTAGTTTAAAATTCTCTGTGTCTGTGAATTTACCATGGGTGTGTTATTCACTACCTTGTGTTGCTCACAGAGATTACTGTGAGAAAGAGTGTATACATCTGCGCAGCGCTAACATTAACATTTCTTTTTACAGCAGATGGTTAATCATGTGATTTGATCATGTGATTTATAGCAGGACACAACTTAATGATGTGTTTTTCTACCACAGGATTACTGAGATTTTGTGTGAAGAGAACTGTGGTTACAGGCTATATGTTGATGATGAAATTACACTGTATTGTTGAGAAAATGTTGAAAATTACAGGGAAGAAGTGAATACAGTGTGGGATATATTGTGTTTGAAACCAGTGTTACTTTTCTCACAGCAGAGTGTTAACTTTATGACCTTTTTACAGCACCTCTGGAATCTGGATGGCTGCCGCCTGACCACCAGGATGAACCGTGTGTTTGGCTAATGTTTGTTTTTCTTTAAGAGTGCTTGTAAAGGATTCAGCACAGACAGACAAGTGACAATTGAACAGATGTGCAGTGGTTACAGAATAGTTGAATATGGGGCTCATTAGCTGGCCACTATTGAGCTCACAGTGATAAAATGAGTGGAGTGACATTGCTTAAGGAAAGTCACCGATTAAATTGTGGAATAAATTGGGATGATTCATGATTTGGGACAAATTATGATAATAATAGTGATTTAATGATTGGAGAAAACCTGCACATGATATTTGTCTTTTATGCTGAATACCTTATTACTCTTATGATCTATAGTTGGTTGAAAATGTGAAGTTTGATTTAAAGACTTTGTTTTTTACAGAGGGTTACAGCTTGGAGTGAAGCTGCTCCAAGGGATAAACCCTGGAGATTGTCTTAGGGAGACTGTGCAACATTCTTGTACATGTCTCATTGGGGATTTGACACATGGCGGAAGCCATGTGGCGAGAGGAGTGTCATTTTAATTTGCAGATGTCGTGAGATGCCATGACGGGAAGGAGTGACTGAGAGGATCGTCCACAAGATGGAAGCTGAGGCCAGGAGAGAGGCTTCAGGAGGATCGGAGATCACCTTCAGCACAGAGAGCTGTGCTACTGGGCTTCCAGGAGATCGTCATGAGGAGACTCTGCACAGCAAAATCTTAAATAAGATGAAAGACTTTCGACGTTGACGTTGAGGAAGACAACTAAGGTGTACGACGTGCTCTGCCTTTAAAATCTTCAGCAACGTTGGATCATGAGAACTTGAGGGAGCGTGCCAAGCTCCAAAAAGTGACAGCACAGAGGGGGTCCAGCGATGGACTTGTGGTTCTGTGAACAGCACAAATGCCAGGTGACTGTGAAATAACTAACAGCACTTTTTCCACAAGTGAAGCCAGTAACTTACTATCCTAACAGATTAGCTCTAGTTGCTTGTGCTTTACCTCCATGCGTGAGATCAGTATGTGCAGCAGCTTAAGCTGTACAATGTTTCAGGAAATAGTTCATTTCACCTTTTTGACACTGTTAGTTCCACACGAGGTAGATGTCTTCTACTGCAGACTAAAATTACATTTCTGTCACCTACAAGACGCTTGTCTTTAATGTTACTGTTACTCTCACAACCACACATAACCATAAAGTGATGCACAATTCTGAATCTGTCAAACCTTTTGCCAACGAAAGAAGAGGGCACTTCTCATGAGCGTAGAGAGTGTAAGCCGAGGGATGACTTAACGGATGTGCCACTTGGTGAGGGAAAGGTTTGGTTTGTTGATGGGTTGAGTTTTACAACAGTAGAGGGACAGACTAAAACATGTTTTACTGTAGAAGATAGTGAGAAAGTTATCTGTGCAGGACAACTAGCATGTTTCATATTTGCTTGAGCAGCAGGGATGCTAGCTTTAACGGAAGCGTGTAAAGCTGCAGAGAAACAAGATGTGACAATATACACTGATAGCCAATATACATTTGCTACAGTACATTTCTTTGTAGTGCAGTGGGTGAGACGAGGTGTGACAGCCTCTACAGGGAAACCTGTAGAACACGCCAAACTCTTGCAAAATCTGCTGGAAGCAGTGTTATTACCCAGTAGAATTGCCGTTTGTAAATGTGTAGCACACATGTGAGGGAAAGATCCAGTTGCATTAGAGAATGCTTTTGCAGATAAGATCGCAAAAGAGGCAACTTTAGGAGAACATGGTGTTAACGTTTTAGCAGTGCAACGCCAGCAGACGTTGGCTATTATGCGGGATGCACTGGTCGACATGTATAGCCACTCACCTACTGCAGGAAAACAGTTGTGACTGACAGAAGGAGCGAGCTTGCAGGATGGTGTTTGTTATCTGTGTGATAAACCAATACTGCCTAAGAATTTGTATAAGACTGCTGCTATTTTGCGCCATGGGCTTTGCCATGTCGCAACAGGAGGGAGATGATGAGTAGTTTATACTTTAAGATTAAATACCCTTTAAAAAAAATTTTGCAGGTCATGTATGATATGTTGCAAGCATAATTCTCGGGGTAATTTGAGACCTAAGAGAGGGAAATTCCCCAGACCCAGTCACCCATTACAAGTTACTCACATGGACTTTATAGAGCTGTCCAGCTGTAATAACTATAAGTACTGTTTAGTGATAGTGTGTCCTTTTTCAAAGTGGGTAGAAATCGTCCCAACTAGGGAAGCAGATGCCATTTCGGTTGCCAAAGCAATATGTAAGAATATCATTTGGAACATGGGATTCCCGAGACCATTTATAGTGATAATGGTCCATATTTTGTAAATTAAGTGATTAGATTAATGACACAACATCTAGGGATAACACTAAAAACATCATTGTTTATATCACCCACAAAGTGCAGGGTTGATAGAGGGAACTAATGGAACAGTAAAGTTAAGACTTAGGGAGACAATGGAAGAGACAGGCAGGACATGGTTAGACTGTGTAGAATTAGTTAAGATGTACATGAGGATTACTCAAACAGAGAATGGTCTGACTCTTTGAGATTATATATGTTAGAGTATTTAGAGTTCTAGTCTTCTGTAGTGATGATAGAAGAGCAGAAGAGAGAGCATATTAGCAGATGAGATGCTTAAAATGTTTAAAAGTAAAGAAGTCTTGAGAACAAATGATCTGCCAGATGATTCTGTTTCTCCACAGGAGCAGAGTCTGAAGTCTGGAGATTGGATGTTGACAAGGCCATGGAGAGGAAGTGCTGGTCCAGTCCACGGTGGGAAGGTCAGTGTTGGGGAGTAACGGAATACATGTACCGCCGTTACGTATTTAGAATACAAAATATGAGTAACTGTATTCCGTTACAGTTACCGTTTAAAAAGGTGGTATTCAGAATACAGTTACTTTGTTGAAATAAATGGATTACACGGCGGTACTTTCCTGTTTCATATTGTGGCGGGTCAGGACTGTTTGGGTTTGTTTGACAGCTACGTTCTGTTGTTCCAGGCGGCAGCGTTACGGTTGCCATGGTTACAGGGTGATGCTCTCTCTCTCTGCGTGTTTCCTGGGTGAGAGAGCGCTTTTTTGTTGTTCTTGTTGTGCTAAGCTAAAAGGCAGAATGCTACAGGCATGGCCCTAAAGAATGTAGCCTCATGGGCAGTGTAGTCCGTGCTGCAGCGAGAATGGACTACCATACACGTTATGTGTCTGTGAGCGAGGGAGGGAGAGAAAGGAAAAGTCCGAGCTATCACGGAGCAAAAACGGGAGCTGGAAGCATGTAAATATAATAATAACCACTGCAGCCAAGAAGAGTACCTGACGAGCCCAGTTGTAAGTACGCTATTAAGACTCGACTGTACACTGTGTTCGTGTTTTCCTCCGGAAAAAATAAGTTCCGTTGGAGCAGTCTTTCAACGCCTCTCTCTGTCTCTCGCTAGCAAAGTTGACCCAGACAACAAAGTAAAGCTAGTTTTCAGCTATGAGCCCGACACGGAACCCGCCGTATTAGTCAGAGGTCCCTTTACTACGTTCGGAGCCGCGGACCTTCAGTAACAGTAATAAATCACAGCAATAGTACATTCACGTAGTTGTAAACAGCATGATAATATATTAAGTAACCCAAAGTATTCAGGATACGTTACCCTCATTGAGTAACGTAACGGAATACGTTACAGAATACATTTTGGGGCATCTATTCGGTATTCTGTAATGGAATACATTTTAAAAGTAACCTTCCCAACACTGGGGAAGGTCCATATCGGATGCTGCTGACGATGACCACAGCAGTGAAGATTGCTGAAAGGATTACTTGGATACATCAAGCGCACTGCAAGAAGGTGACACACATCCAGGCCAGCTCGGGGTAAGTGGCAGGAAGACCGGGTACAAAGGGGGGGGGGAAAGCCTCCAGGGCCCCTCGTCTCAATCCGGTGAAGAAACCAACTGAGCCACAGGTACTCATCAGAATGGCTGGGAATGTGCTGTGCGCCTTCTTGTGCCTGTGGACCGAGTGGGATGACAGGAAGCGCACTGGGACAGAGCAAATCACACCCAGTACTTGCATGGGTTTTCAACAACTACTGGTGGCAGTTTAAGAACACAACCGCTTACATAAAGAATGAGACCAATGGTTATGCTTGTGATGCCACTGGCTAGACATTCTTCTGGACTGTGGCCATATAGCATCACTGAGAGCGAGACAGTTTGTTGGTTGCCGTAGCAACACATCCAGGATTAAACGTACTTGGAACACTGCCAACTTTTCAACTGCTCTGAACCTGAATGGACGGTTGATTCACCAGTAGCTGGGAAGGTGAACTGCTCTGGTATGACAGACCTGCTAGTCTGACTCCAAGTATCTGACTTGCTGCAGGACATTGAACAGCTAAACGAACTGGAAATAGGCCAGTTGCCTATGTATATGAAGGGCAATGGATTAGTCCAAATTGGAGATTTATCATGGAATTTGTGCAACGTCACCTATTCTTTTTGTCCTCTGCAAGAAGGATGCAAACAGAGAAGCCTTTTGTCTACATTTACATCATGAACACTTCTCTAAGCTGGTTGAGGCTTTGAGCCAAGAAGATCAAAACAGCTTGATCCAATTTCCTTTACAAAGCTTTTTCTGTGGTGACAACAGGACAGGAGAAGTTGTAAATGCAGATAATTCACCAGTTGACTCTAACCCCCACAGGATGCCTATAGCGAAAAGATCTGGGGGGATTGATAGGAGTCATAAAGAAGGGTGTTGACCAGGCTACAGCTTTGAAGTTAGCTGAGAGCCACATGGACAAACAATAAAGTCAGCTGATGTGTTTGAATGTCTATGTCTGTATACAGTTGGATTGTAGTGACATATGATTTTTGAGTATGTTGATTATTCTGTTTGACTGTTACATTCAGTTGTTTACTTGCAGAAATACATAATGAATCGCACGACAGGAGTAGATGCACCACAAGGCTGGAGAGCTTGGTTAATGTCTGGTCCTTGGTGGCATCTTCTTTTGAAAATATTAATTCCTGTTTTTGGACTGTTGACATTGATTTGCTTATGTATAGGATGCATTTTACCGTGTATAAGATCAATGCGAACTAAGATGATTTCTAATACATTTGTTAATTATGTACTTTTATAACAATATGAATTGACTGGAATGAATGACATGACAGAAGCCTGTGTATAAATGACGCCTGCGCTGAAAATGTCAAGCATGAGGTGCATGGCTTAGAATATATTACACAGGAATAATTTGGAGCATAAAAATCACAACACAGGAGGGAATGTTAGAGTGAGTTGTTAAATGTTGTCATTTCTATTCTTGCCAACTCTGATGAAAGGGATTCCACTGTCCTTCCCCCCAGATTCTCGAGGTTCTGGTTGGGGGGGGGCTGTAATGTTTTATTGCAGATACATCCTATCTGGAAGATCTGCTTCTTTTGATGTAAGCTTCCTGCGTTTACGACCCTTTGGTCAGCAGGAGGTCTCACACACACACACACACACACACACACACACACACACACACACACACACTCCTACTTACATATAGAAGTTCACGCATATACATACAATGCCTTAGAACCATGTGGGCGTTGCTTTGCTGTGTTTTGTGTGAACTGTCTCTCAATAAAAGGCAGCGAGAGGAGGCCATCGTTGGGGTCATTCGTGATGAGCTAAGATACCAACGAGGCCTCCCTTGCGCAAGTAATCGATCGAACGCTGTTGCTTTGTTTTTCTTTCATGGGAATAAGTCCTGGATACAGCGGGGTCTGAGTTTAGACCCAACATTTGGTTTTTCCTTGCTTGTATCATTCTTTTCACCTCAACCTCACGTCTGAATTTACAGTTATTTTTTCATTGACATATTGTATTAACACAACTGATCTGAAATCACACAAAAAACAAAAATCCTAGTAGAACTTATATTTTTTTTACTGTAAAAACCACAGACATGTTTAGTAAATTATTTTCATAACTTGAAATGCAAATATAAGTTGTAAATTTTGAAAACGTATGCACAACTTTTCTAAACAATAAAGTTATATACAACTATTTATCTAAAAATGTAGCCACTCCATCTGGAACAAGAAATAATGTCAGTGCTGTGGGCTGAACCATTTGTTAATGGGGGACGGGGGGTATCACTATGTAATATATTCAGTTTTAGAATTTATATTCAGTATTAACTGTAGCTAGGCCCAAAGTGTTAATGCTATCTTGTTTTAATAAACAACACTGTCATATGCAAAACTAGGGTGGCACATGCCACCCCATGCCATCCTTCTAGATCCGCCCCTGACAGATATTACCGATTTATTATGTTAAAAGCAGAGCTGGATAAGAATTTAAGCATTACCTTGTGATGGGAAGATGTTTTGCAAAAACTAAAAAGTATTTAGTTTTTTAAATAAATATGCAAATAAGTTTTTTTTTGGGTTTTTTTTTTAAAAGGATCAATCTAAATTTAAGCCCAGACTTTGACTCTGCCACTCCAAAACCATAATTTTGTGGTTTTGAATCATTCTGAGGTGGACTTTTCAGATCATTGTCCTGCTGTATAACCAGTGTAGGGACTAACGTGTTATTAAGTAACGCGTTACAGTAACTACGTTATTATTGTGGTAACGAGCACGGTAACTAGTTATTATGCCAAAATCAGGAACGCGTTAATCGTTACTGGGATTTAGATAGGGTCGTTATTCGTTACTTCGTGTGGTGGCTGTCACGAGCTTCCACAGATTCAGTAACATTAGCAAGTGGTGGAGGCCAGCAGGTGGATGAGGGAAAGGGGAGGCAGGAGGAGCAGAGACCCGAGGCGGCCGCCGGTCTGAGTGTCAGGTGAACTGAACTTCAGGTAAGAAGTTATGACCTGCAGTCTATCTGTGTCAGATATAAACCAAGTTTAGGTGGAGTTTATTTTCGTTATGCTGACTTTTTCGTACTGGGTACTAGCTAGCATGACGGAGTTTCTATACAGCTGGATCAGTGCTATGATGTTACTGATGTTGAGCTTTATTTTGTTCATAAGGTTAATTATTAGAGCTGCCAACCGTCCCCTAAAAAACGGAATCGTCTCTATTCAGAGAAAATATTACGCGTTTCGTACTGAGGTGAAAAGGAACAGTTTGTCCTGTAATTCAGCTACAATGAAAAAGACACAAAGCTGGAGTTATTCTGTGTCTTTGCTGCACAGCTGCCTCTTCTCCTCTCATTCTCTCCCCCTCCCTCTCCTGTTTCTACTTCAATCATGAAACTGATCAATGATCAGCTGATCGGCTTTTCTCTCTTGCTTGTTTATCGCCCACTTCGCGCCAGAAAGAAGAAACCAGTGGAGGTCGCGTTAAACAACAGCAGCACGTTTAAGCTTGATCAGCTGTTGTTAGAATTTATTTAATATTGCTTTCTAGTATCAGCTGATGTTTGCTGGAGCCACAGCTGTAAAAGCTGCTGGTCATGATATCGGTTTGGTTATCTGGTGAGAGGGAAACATGAAGATGAAACCAGGAGATGTCCTTACTGAATCATCAGAGCTGAACAGGTGATGGAGAAACAGGTTTACCTTTTAGGTGACATGAATGAGTTGAAGGGAAGTTATGAACTGTTTCTGAGAGACAAATAACACCAGGATCCTTTTTTTACATAGCTGACAGCTGGTAACTGTGCAGGGGCGGGTCTAGCAAGGGGGCCAGGTAGGGCATTAACAGGGAGAGGGGGGCACAAAGAAGTACTTTTCTTTCTTATTCTCATTTAAAATATCTAGCTTTTAACAAATAATTATCTGAATCTTACAACAAACGATTGATAGATTGATGCATATATACCATCAAAACTGTGTACATCACTGTCACAACAGCGTTTGTTTTCATTCAAAGGCTTTATGATTATTCCTATAATGGTGGGCCGGTCTCTAGTCAAAATGCCCGGGCCGATTTTTTTGTCCCAGTCCAGCTCTGTATGCAGCTCATCTGCAGCCTGGTGTTACCTACATCTTCCTACTCAGAAGGCAGAATTTCTGAGTTCTGAGTACAATCAAAACCACCACGACTGCAGTTTTCATGTTGGATGTAAAAAGCGCACATGACGCTGTGACATAGGCTAGAATCATGGTCAACGACGGTCCAGGCGTGGGATTTCTCTCGTGGAAATATGCACATTATTTTTTCCTTTCTATTGGTAGGTGCCCAGATAGCAAGGCGACATTGAATCTATGTTGATTTTTCATCCGAACCGTCGTATATGGTCGGGGTTGAAATGCCAATGTTGTAACAACATTGAAATACTGTGGTAAACCGACGGTCTTACTATAGAGACGTTGTAACGATGTTGATTCACCGTTGTTTTTTTGTCATTGATATTTGATCTATTTATAGTCGACCAGGTGACAACAACAACGTCGAGAAAACGTCTATTTATAGTTGACGATCATTCGGCTCCGGTCACCATCAAAAACCATCGATTTGTAGTTGAGCATTAAATTGCATTGCAACTGATCGGGTATAAAGTACCAGAGAAAGTAGATTTATTGTTCATTTGTTATCAATGACTTGGTCTAGTTCACCAGCTTTAAAAAATCGTGTCTACGTGCAATTTATGTATAGTTGACCGGGAAATTAAAGCAGCGATCACTTGGACTATTCCACAGCACCCCTCTCACATTGGTACATCCCCCCAGGTATTGTCTTCTACAGTAGAGCGGGACATTTGATTTACTCTCAGCGGAATTGACCGGAGAAGGCATCAGTTCATGCACTGCACTGGCCCGCACCACGATTAGTATAAGGTAAGAATGAATGATTTTTTTTTCCTACTCGTTATTTCCATGTTTGCATTTGAATAACAGTAAAAAACTCGTTAATGTTGTACATTAACGAGTTTTTTACAGTTATTTACGAAATTGTGTCTATACTTCTTACAATCCGGCAACAAATAAATTGCACTGCGAACAAAGTATATCAACAAAGAAAACATTTTCGTTTCATAATTTCTTCGTTATATTCCCTTACAAAGCTAGCTTTAACGCTTCGAGGTTTCCTTTGTTCTTGCAGTCGCCTCGGCGCTTGACCCAGACTTTCGCTCTGTAGTTGCTTAGTACTACAAAAAATTCTAAATCTGTGATATATGATTGATAAACGTAAAATTAACTGTATAAACGTGTTCAATGACTTTGTTACTTTTGATGATTGGAGAGCACTCGTTTCAATTCGCACACGAAAACTTTAGACTCAGTTTGAAAGCTCACGCAGCATGCCCACGTGACTGTACGTTGCACGCTCACCTAACTTTAAGTTGCACGCGTACATCACTTTCCGTTTGTGCCTTGAATAATGAATAAGGCTACGTCCACACGTACCAGCGTATTTTTGAAACCGCTGATTTTTCTATGCGTTTGCACCTTTTGTCCACACGTAATGTATGTCTGGCCATACATTGTGTTTGTATTTCCAGGCACATTTCACGAAGCAGAACGCAGTCTTCAGAGATATCCACGTGAACGCTGTGATACGTCTGACCTTCAGTCCGAAGAAGAAACCCAGACCAGTCTTAAAAGAAAGCACAAGTAAAACCTTTTTATTCACAAACATATCTTTGATTGTTAAGAATTTATGATCTTGTCTTTTATACATATCTGTGGTGCTTGCATACTGCAATATCGCCACATAATATAGTCCAAAAGTGGAAGTTTGTAAACTTTTTAAAAATGCAAAGCCGTGTACACTTGTGCACTTCAAAAATTCATTGTATACTGTACCTTCTTGCACGTCTCTGTTTCCTGTGTGTGTTGTTAGAAATCAAACTAACTTTAGGAAACAATATGCCAAAAGCATATTTACAATTACTTAAGACCGTTTTTAATTTCTTTTCTTTAGACCAAATCCCCTGTACACATATACGGACTCAGAGGATGAGCAGCCTACAAAAAAACGGTTTCCCCAGGCCCCTCGAGTGAAAATACCAGGTAATAAAATACTGTCTAGTGTCTGTTTACATATCTGTGTCTGACACGAGGAAACTTTTTTCACAAGTTGTCTGTATTCTTAAATACTTAAAAAATTATCTTTTTCTAAACAGCCCTCATCACTCCGCAGCCTGCCCCCCAGCCCACTGATAGCAACCATCATAATGCCCCACCCAGCTTCCGGCACCTTTCGCCACTCCGGCACAAACCGACACAGCTTTGCGATCTCGCCAGCATGCAGAGTCTGATGTCTTCCCTATAGATGGTATGCTTTTAAAAAAGCTTTAAAGCTGCATCACAATGTCATTGTACTCTTATCTTCAAACCACCAGTTTATACTCCTGAATGTCATCTTGTTGTGATTTTTTTTTCTGTAGATTCCAGAGACTCTGTGAGGCCATTATTGCAAAGCAAGCTTGAAAATCTTGGAATTTCACAGTTTACATGGTATAACAAATATATGTGACAGGCAAAAACTAGTAAACACTTTTAGCAGTTACAAGAACTAACAAATGAATATCCAACAAAAGGGAATAGAAATACATTGTACTGCCAATACTTAGGTTTATTCTTTGTATGACTTGAAAATCAGGCTTTAGGGAAAACCAAATGACATGTTTCTATCATCAATTACATGAAGTGAACACACAAGCACTTGCATACACATTTAAGACATGAGACACGCTAATTCCATCTCTTAAAATGTGTCTATAGGTGAGACGCTTTGCGTTGATTGGTGCTGCTGGACCACACTGGAGGTGCGAGTCCGCCGTGTAATGGTTTATGCCGTTACAAAGGAGCTGGCCTCTGTACTCAACTGGGCAGGGGAAAAAATACCAAGGACCAGACAAAGCAAAAAAGGGCATTTAAAGAGACAGCACTGTGCAGATGCATATTTGGTAAGTTTTAACATTTATTGTAGTTTTATGAGCCTAAAGTGAACAATAAAGGGATCAATTGATGTGCTGGGTGCATTTCACATTTCCTATGTCTGTTTTTTGCTATATTACTTTGTCTTTCTTAATAACAAGACTTTCATGTCCGGTTAATCTGGAGATGGAGTCTTTGGTCTTCGGCGTTTTGTCCTCGGGTTGTACACTTTGTACAGCCCGAGGACCCCATGTTTTCTTTTTTTTTTTTTAAAGGATACACGGCACACCATGCTAAGACATATCGCATTTTCAGCTTATAGCTCTTTGGGAATCAAATGCGGCAGTTTGCTGATTTCTGCCTGGTGACTTTCATGTTTATTAGCCTAGGAGTTTACATACTTTCTCCCTGCTGAAGACAATTAACAAGAGCTTATTCATGTGCTCTAATTCCCTTTTTTTGTCTTTGTTTTTTTGTGTGTGTGTCTATTTTTGTCCTAGATGGCCTGGCGCAGCAGGTAGGGGCGAACTCTATGTCTGAGTTGGTCTTTGCTCAAGCAGTCCAGAAATGGCTCAGATATGCTCCAGATCGTACGGGTGGCACGCAGGACGCACATCATCCATCCCCATCCCGGAGTAAATAATAAAAAGTGACGTGAAACATAGAAATGTAAATAGGAAACTTTGTCTTTTAATAAAGTATTTTGCAAATGATACATGTCTATTGACCTTTTTTGTTTTTTTTTCAATAAAAAGCAACTGTGCGAAAGAGGTGGAAAATCAACACCATAGCTCAACAGTGTTTCAATATCAGAATCTGACATTGTTTCAATGTCAACAGTGTTAGAAAATATAACATCGAATCAATGTCAGGTTTCAACATTGATTCAACATCAAAACCTGACGTTGTTTCAACATTAAAAATGGGTGCAAGAGTGACGTTGGGTCAACGTCAGATCTCAACGTTGGTTCAATGACATCGCCTGATATTGACTCAACATTGTTTCAATGTTTCCTTGCTATCTGGGTGGCACAGTGCACTTGTGGCAAGTAAGCAAGCTAGAAGACTGGCAGTCTGGCTGGGTATCCAGTTACGGAAGCAATACATTAACAAGAGAATTCTGAGTAAAACCAAAGTTACTTTCCCTAGTAACTAGTTACTTTGAAAGTAACTTGAAGTAACTGAGTTACTTTTAAGTAACTAGTAATTTAACTAAGTTACTAATTTAAAGTAACTTACCCAACACATTCAAGGTTCCATCAGTTACAGCAAGTCGTCCTGAAGCAGCAAAGCAGCCCCATCACACTACCACCACCATGTTTGACTGTTGCTGTGATGTTCTTTTTATGAAATGCTGTTATTTTGTCAGATGTAACAGGACTTAAACCTTCCAGAAAGTTCAGTTTTT
The DNA here is from genome assembly GCF_036321145.2 of Pelmatolapia mariae. NCBI lineage: Eukaryota > Metazoa > Chordata > Actinopteri > Cichliformes > Cichlidae > Pelmatolapia > Pelmatolapia mariae. The sequence continues at coordinate 26,630,007 of NC_086246.1, read as the reverse complement.
GTCTCGTCAGTCCACAGAATATTTTCTTGGGGATCATCAAGATGTTTTTAGTAAATGTGAGACTGAGACGAGCTTTTGTGATCTTTTTGGTCAGCAGTGGTTTTCTCCTTGAACTCTCACATGGAGGCCATTTTTGCCCAGTCTCTGTCTCACTGTTGAAACATGAACTCTGACGTTAGCTGAGACTAGTGAGGCCTGCAGTTCTTTAGCTGTTGTTCTGAGTTCTTTTGTGACCTCCTGGATGAGTCGTCGATGCGTCCTTGGAGTAATTTTGGTGGGCTGGTCACTCCTGGGAAGCTTCAGCACTGTCCCAAGTTTTCTTTATGTGTGTATGTCTCTCACTGTGGTTCGCTGGAGTCAGAAATGGCTTTGTAACCTTTCCCAAACTGACAGATGTCACTGGCTTTGTTTCTCAGCCGTTTCTTTGCATCATGGCCTGATGTGTTGGTGTTTGAGATCTTTCAGCCTGTTTCACTTTGTCAGACAGGTTCTGTTTAACTGATTTATTGATTCAGCAGGTCTGGCAGTAATCTGAGTATGGCTCATGAAACTGAACTGAAAGCTTTCCAAAATGTGGTTAATCACATTATTAATCAAGGGGGTGTTACTTTGTCCCCCCCCCCAAATCTTCGGTGCATTGGGAAATTAACAAGTGCAAATATAGGTTTATTAAAACTAAGTCTGTTTGTATTTGTTTGCATTTGTATTCATTTGGACAGAAGTCAAACACAATTGCAGATTTTCTGATATTCTTCATCTTTATTGTAGAACACAAATTATGCATCCTTCATATCGATTACATCAGTACTGGAAGTGGAAGTGAGGCAGTGCTTTTCTATAATAAAAAATAAAAACATTTCTCCAGCGTGGTTTGCAGAATGAGACATAAGCAATGTGTACAGTACCTAAAAACAGTCATTCCACTAAGGTGGTTTTTCGTCTTTATTTTTCAGGATGGAGCTACTGTTTGTTAGTGTGACATTCAGTCACTCAGTCTACCTCCACGATAATCTAATCTAAAACCTCTACAGCAGGAACCAGGCCACATGATGGTGAAATTATACAGTCTCTCATCACAGTATCTTCACTGTACTTAGTCTGATCGCATAGCGGTCCTCTGATCTCCTCCGGTCAGGTCTCCACTTTGCCAAAGGTGCCGTCGGGCGGTCGGTAGTGTCTGGGGAAGGCCTTGAGCTGCAGCGAGTTAAACGCGTACTTTCGGCATCCGACGTTCTTCACAGTGTTTTCCCGCCTACAGCCCTCGCTGAGGAGACAGGAGGAGGAGAAGACAGAGGGGAGAGAGGGCGTTCACAGGCAGAATGAGAGCAAAAGGAAAAAGAAAAAAAAAGCAGAAATGATGACTTGTGCACATGATGACAAGAAAAGATGAAAATGATCATTCAACCATGAGTGCAAAGGACTAAGAGTTCTGTTAGAGGACACACGTCTCTTCATATGAAGTCAAAGGGAAACGCTTGTTGATGGATTGAAATTCTGGGATAAACTCAATTTTGTGAACTTGTAAAACTAACACTATTTTCAAAAGGAAATGGATTTAAATATTAAAGTTAAAATATTCTCTATTATTTCATCCTGGTTACCATGAAAATTAAAGTTAACTTTAGTTGTTGTGATGCTGTGACTCCTCAGCCTTTTTTTTTTTTTTTTTTTTTTTTTTTAAAACCAGAGCTGTCCAATAAGGTTTGAACGTGACTGAGAAGTGCTCACTGTGTGGTCGATTTCACTTCAAATGGAACCAAAATCTAAAAAAATTTAAATCACATTATATTCAGTAAGACTCAAAACTAGAGACCAGTGAACACATTCCTGATAGTTTTGTGATTATGAAGCAGGAGATCGAATGAGAAGCAGGGTCAATTTTGTCACAGACGTCTGTAGAATGACTGATTTTTATAGGCACAGGAGTAGAAAGAATGCAGGTTGGAGCCAATGGATGAAAACATGTTTTTCATGTTTTATATCTAATCTTTATATCAATCTAATCTACCATGCAGACAGGCAGTCAGATCACTAAATGTAATGTTAGTACAAATGACAGAAAATAAGACTGAAACTTTAATTTAAAAAACATTTAACAAAAAAAAAAAAAAAAAGGCATCTGTTTCAACCCAAGAACACTAACGTCGGGTAATTTTCACCAACGTGATATTAGCTACGTGATTTTCATTGCGTTGCATTAGAGCCTGGAGGATCCCGCCATGATGCCTTTATTTTGTTTTGAGACTTTGCATAGAGGTTACGTAGAGAAAGGAGATTACTGTTGATGTTAAGTATGTTTTAACAGTATATCAAGTAAAATAGACCCAATGTTAGTGACAAAACAGCACATTAGGGTTCAAGGGTTCAAAAAAATTTATTTTTTTATTATATAAAAAATAAATAAATAAAAAAAGCCTATGGATTATTTCACAATAGCAATTCCTGCTTATGACCAGCAGAGGTCAGTAAGTCTACACTCTTTCAAATTGACTCTAGAAAGGCTCAGAGGTGAAGCAGTCATACTTTAAAGCAGGCATGGGGGAACTCCAGGCCTCAAGGGCCGGTGTCCTGCAGGTTTTAGATATCACCCTAGGTCAACCCATCTGAATCAAATGATTAGTTCGTTACCAGGCCTCTGGAGAACTTCAAGACATGTTGAGGAGGTCATTTAGCCATTTGAATCAGCTGTGTTGGATGAAGGACACATCTAAAACCTGCAGGACACCGGCCCTTGAGGCCTGGAGTTCCCCCACGCCTTAAAGATCTCTGGTTTGAGACCAGGAGGAGAGACACTCATCCTCAGGGGGGTCACAAGCCAGTCACAACTAAGGCAGCAGCCCAAAACATGTTTCTTAAACTGATAAACAGCATGACTGCTGCCGAATTAAAAAAAAAAAAAAAAAAAATCCATTCATAGACACAACAAATACACATAATGACACATGGACTGACAAACACATGAATAAATAGATAAACGACCTCCAAATTGTCTGCTACCAGCTGGATAATCACATTTGTCTCTTTATTCAGAGTACAGCTGAAGCATGTTCAAGGACAGCCAGGTAGAACCTGACACCGTTAAAGCAGGTTAGAATAAGATGAGAGTGCACAACTTTAAAGACTATAAAATATCACACGGTTTACATTCTGCAGGTGGATGCAGGAAGCATTTATTTGAGCAGGAAAAGGGGAGGTTTTCTGGGGTTCGCAATACTCGGCGAGATAAAAAGCCTTTGGACGTGAACAAGAACAGAAAATCTGGTACCATGATTTCCTGCTGTTTGCTAACTTAAAAAACAAGAGAGCCACAAAACCAATGCAAGTCCTTCAAAACGAGGTTTGAAAACACCTGCAAACAGAGAAGCAATCAAATCCACAGCTAACAGTCACAACACAACAAAATACATATAAATATGCATATCACAGGGAACTCAACAACAGTCATGTTCAGCTGTGACCAAGAGTAATGGCAGCGTGACAGTTATGGCACAAGCATTATAATAATCAATATATACACACTCTACTTTGGAATAACCGCAGACTATATATATGTATACATATAGCAGACAACAATATGATAAATAAAGCATTTTGGCAATACAGGCATTTAAATACAGTTTATCTACAGCAGTACAAATATATTTTCTGATATATCTGATTTCCTAAAAATAAATAAATAAAGCAAAGGAAAAGGCAAACTGATGTTTTCTCTTCAGGTGGACAATATAACATTAGATTTATTTTTGTAGGAAGCACTTTAGGGTAATTACACCTGCAGGTATAGTGGGACTCAATGTTCAAAGTATCTGAAACCATTATCCCTCACTGGCATTTAGTCTTGATCAAACTTCTACAACTTTTTACCGTTTCCCAATAATACTTACATTCCTACTGCTCAGCGATGATAAGTTTTGATATTATTTTATTTTTGAATAAATGCTAAGCTCACAGAGGTAGTTCAACAGATGATAAGAAAGCAATAACCTTAAAACTAATGCTAAAAACCTCAAAAGCGGCATATAATCACTTAAATTGAGACAATTTGTAGTTGCATTGTTGCTGGATTTGAGCTAAAAAATAAATAAATAAAAAAAAGAAAAAAAAGTTGACTCCACACTCACATTAGCATGCTAAGCTGCCACCAGCAGCTAGTTAGCTTTAGTTAGCTATATTGTTTATAAAAAAAAAAAACATTTTATATTAATTAAAGATTTTAAAAAAGAGCTTTAAGGGTGCTGGTGGATTTTCAAAATACCTTTTGTAGCTTTTCACAAAGACTGGCTTTTTACTCAGCTTTATTTTTAGTCTTACTGGAAAACATTGAGCTAGCTTACAGCTAACAGACAAAATGGGTAAAAAAGAATAAAATGCTAGCCTGGCTGAGTTCAAAAGAAACAAAATCCACCAGCTAGCAGCTTTAAAGACTAAAGGCCCTTTCCTTTATGAGCAAAAAAGTTAGGACACAACATAAAATGTAAATAAAAACATATGATGACTTACAAATCTCATAAACTCCCATTTTCTTTACATAGGAAAAATATGTTTAAGCTGAGAAAATGTACCATTATAGACGGGCAGAGTTTCTCAGAAGTAAATGGACTCTCCCAAAAGTCTAACAGTTAGTCTCCTCAGTTCACAGATATTTATAGACTGCTAAAGCAGAGGGGATGCTGCACAGCGGTAAACACTGCCCTGTGTCATGTTGCTACCATCAAATTCAATTTAAGCTAATATTTTTCTCAAACATTTCTCAGTTTAAACTTTGTATGTTTTCTCTGTTGTACTGTGAATAAAATATCAGTGTGAGATTTACAAATCATTGTATTCTGTCTATATTCACATTTTACATAGCATCCCAACTGTAATTACATTAACAATGTAAGATTGTTAAATATTTAAAGAATAAAAAAAACTTTTAGTTTGATAAGATTAGCTAAATTAAGCTAACTAGCTGCTTTATTAAAAATGGTACCAATCGTCTCACTAACCTTCCAGGAAGTAAATCCCCAAATTTAATATTATTCTTTTAATATAAAGCACAAGACTGATATTTTACTGAAATTACCACACGTATACTGCATTTCCTGTGACACAAAACATTTCTCAAAGCAGTCTGAAAGATGTTCAATATTTTCAGGATCCAAAAGAAAGCATACAGGAAGGATCATTTTACTGTAGTATGTGACTGTTTAGAGGTCATCAGCATGGGTAAGCTCCCCAAAGGAAGCTATTTTAGTCTGATCCATTTCCATACTGGGTCGATCTTAATGAGGCAGAGCCTCTGAACTCTAGGGAGGCGACCGATGCTGATGGTTAGCTTTACAAGCAAAGATATTGATTTTTACATTACAGATTTCCAATATGTAAAACAATCTAAGTGCTTCTGGTTTCTAACACAGTTTCCACATACATTGTTAAAGAGGACCTACTATGCTTGTTTCCAGCTCTATGATTTTATTGGGGCACTGTATTAGAGTAGCTATGGATGGCTCACAGTTCAGATATACTTAATATTTCACAGAGGTGCCTCATGCAACCCTCAGTTCATCTTCTGTCCCTAACTTTCTCTTTAAGGCTACAGTCACACAGGCCTAGAGACTGGTCAGCAACCCCTGACAGGTTTCAAGGGAAAATCATCTATTTCTTGACATATTTGATGAGGTTGCTGGCTATCATTGCGTGAAGTCAGTTGCAGAGAGGGCGCTGCAACAAAATCCTCTCTGCGATTGCTTTGGTCTGTCCTCGTTCCACACTCAGTCATCCAGGTAAGAAAAGTCCAGACAGCTGACTCTGTTCATCTGTATGTAGCTTCCCAGTCTTCAACTAGCCACTGCAAGTTCAATGCCCACAGTTGTCATAATTTTGGTTGTGCTACAGTCTGTAACCTTATCCCTAGTGCAACTGTAGTTTTAAAACTGAAACCAACAACTTTTACTTTGAAGGCAAATTTTCTGAGTTTCTGGTTTGAATGAAACATGAAAAGTTACAATCTGCTCAGAACCAAAGCAATGACAAGGAGGTTTTCGGTAGGGCACCATATACTTTACAACCTAGCAACAACAAGGAACCCCCAGCAACCAATCACCAACTGGTTAGAGAATACACCCTTTCCCCTTCCAATTAGGGGGTAACTAGCCATCAGTATGACTGCATGAACAGGGTTAACAATCAATTTCCACTTGCGACTGCCGACAAGCACTCGCAGTTAGTTAAGGAACCCTAATTTTTCCCCTAGTGAACCGTGGTTACCAGGCAGTGGCAACTGTTCTCTAGGCCTGCGTGATTGAGACCTAAGAGCACCCTCACCTGAAAGTCCACTTTCTTTGAATAAGCCAGTATCGGGAAGCCTGCTGAGGGGTAGCACTGAATGCTTTGCGAGCTGTACTGTTAGTGCCTACTAGACTACTTTCACAGAAGTTTTTCTCCTGTGTGAAAGTTTGTATTAACAATTCCATTTAATGTGAATTTCCTGTCACATAAGCCCTTTTTCCATTAGTACCTATTCGGTTAGTCTCGGCTCAAAACAGCACGACTCGCCTCAAATCGTTTTTTTCCCCATTACAATCGAGTACCACCTACTTTACTTTATTTATATAGCACTCTTCACAGGATAAGAACCACAAAGGTGGACGTCGAGGCAACGATATACCTTCTTGCTTGGTCTGTGGCTTTTTTCCAGACTCTGGGACCACAGCGTTGCTTTTTGAACCCATTTTCCTTGTTGCCGGGTTTTAAAAGTGGCAGTTTTGATTTTCCTGAGGGAGACGCTCTAATGACTTATTGAGTGACGCCACTGACGAGCCAATAGGTGGCATGCAGTCTGTTGATGTCACATTTTTAGATCGCCCAGGATCGCTTGGAACCCTGAGCGAGTAGGTGCTAAAAAAAAAAAAAAAAAAAAGCCAGTACCTGGTACCACGTACTACCACCTAATGGAAAACCCAGTAAATAGTAGCAAGACGACACGAGTAGGTACTAATGGAAAAGGGGCTATATATATTTAAAACTAAATAAGAAAAAAGCAAAGTAGGTCCCGTTTACTTTATTCTCAATATAACCAAAATATCATGGAAGCCATGGAGTTAGTAACTGGGAAATAAGGCTCTTCATAATAATACAATGATATAATTAACAGTGGGCATATCAAACATCAAAACAACATTCTTATAGGAAGCTCTATTAAAAGTGCATAAAGTTAGATAAAATCAAGAAGATGATTAACTGATGATCCAGTGGATTAATTAGTCGGCATGTATTTTTATTATTTTAGCCATTTATTAAGCATGAATGCCAAATATTTGCCTTTTTAATGGTAAATTTGCTATCTATTTTAAAAATATGTTAGTAAGCAAATTATCTTTGGGTTCTGGACTGTTGGCAAGGTAAGACTAGAAACAACAGTTAATCAGCTAACAGAAATCATCACACTGGGATCTTTATATTTGAAACAAGAATGCCTGAAACAAGAGGGACACACACTGTATTGTGTATTGGTCCCTTGTTTCTAGGATGCATAAGCCAAAATGAATGCAGACATCCCATCTTTAATAGCCTAAACTCTTTGCATCTTAACACCTCACATTACTCATCAAACACTCTACCGTCTCTATAAAGCTTATGTAAACATATCGGCTGGTACAGATAAATGCTCTAAAGGGTTCACAAGCTGCAGCAATGCAAACACATTTCCCCTGAATATCCTACAATCATACATTCCAGTTACAAGCTGCATCCTGAAGTACGCAGAGATCAGCTCTGTCAGTCGGCGAGACAGAGCTGATCTCGACTGCATTGTCCTGAAAGCTGCAGAGCAGATGTGGGTCGAATCGCTGACTTACTGCATCTATTTTGGCACACTGGGACCAATTAAAGTGTTTGAAGAGTGCCATCGGTGGCCAGTCTCAGCCTCTGGGCAGGTGAAAGCCAGGATGTGACGGTGTCTTATAAATGAACTGAACCCATAAATAACACTCAGCCAGACTGGAAAAACCTGAGTCCATGAAGAGATAAAAGAATGACAAAACAGCCACTCATGCCTAAACTTTAAACTTGAGAGGGTCACTTTAATGATAATGAGCAAATCCAGGCTACAGGTCTTTTTTTTGGCAGTAAAGACAATAAAAGATAATTAAAAGTATGCTGGTTAATCATGGGTCATATTATTGCTGTGTAGTCTGACTTGAATTTTAACTGATCAAAGGGGTACAATTCAAAAGGTTGTTTTTAGTTAAATATGTGATTCTTTTAATAAATATTACTAGCATTAGGAGCTAATACTGTGATGGCGACGACGGCGACATCCTGCCAGACGTACGAGCCAGGATTAATGAGGCCTGGATGAAGTGGCGTCAAGTCACTGGTGTCCTGTGTGACCGACGAATGCCCGACCGCCTCAAGTCAAAGGTCTACAACAGCGTAGTGCGCCCTGTGGCCCTTTATGGATCAGAGTGTTGGCCAGCCACCGCAAAGCACGAACAGGCCCTTCACACAATGGAAATGCGGATGCTGCGATGGTGCCTGGGCCTGACACAATAGGACCACGTCACGAACATCGACATCCGGAAGCAGCTGGGCATTGCACCAATCACTGAGAAGATGGAAGGAGTGCGACTGCGATGGTATGGGCACGTGGTCAGAAGTGATGAAAACTCGGTGGCAAGAACAGCACTGCGACTCAGTCCCCAAGGCCGGCGACCAAGGGGCAGACCAAAAATGCGATGGATGGACCGAATTAAAGACGTGAAGAAGATCGGCGCCAACCTGAACGACGCCCTTGGCCGTGCCAAATGGAGGCGGCTTATCAGAAAAGCGGACCCCGCAGAGGGGGAATAACACTAGGAGGAAGAAGAAGAAGAGGAGCTAATACTGTGACTACCTGACAAATCAAAGTTTTTGCTCCATTTTTGATCTCCACCAGCTCATGGGGGAAACAGCTGACACTAAAGAGCAGCAGGAGAAAAGTGAAACAGTAAAGCTGTGCATTGAGTCCAGTGTTTTGTATTTGCAAAGACAGTAAATTGTGCCACTAAAGTATAGGCCTGAACATACCTACATTCATGTGCAATGACCTGAGATATGGTTCAAGTCTGGGTAGGCCAGATTACAAATTTTAAAATGTGCTGTGACCGTTAGTTTGGTGATAGATGGAATAAATAATTCATTAATAAATGAAAACAATGGGAAGCCTAACTAAATGACTAAATGAGCATTTCGACATTGAATCTACTAAGCAGTCCAGCTTTAATTTTAATAAGGAATTAATTAAAGAGAAACTCAAAGTTTTTTAGTTTACATTAGTTGTAGTCATTTTTATTTTGCTACCTTTTACAGCAGACATTTATCATATGTAGACTTAAATTAAGACCAAATTAACTACAAAGACATTTCCAGTGTATTGTTATTTATTTTAAGGCAGTTATGTGGTTGCATCATTTCAAGTAGTTTTCTTTTTCAAAAGCCTAGTTGTTCATTTTATTCCAGTTAACTAAATATTTTTTTCCACATCTATTTTTTAACACTGGTTTGAACACAAATAACAGCTTTCACCATTGACGTTACTTATTTTGGCACACTCTACACTCCATATAAGACTGTTAGATTGTTCCGTCTACTAGCGACAATATTTCAGCTTTTATGATTTTATGTTTGTGGTGTGTGCTAGGAGTTCAAAATAATAATTTGTCTGCTTGTACTTGTGCCAATACGCATTTAGTCGACACAGTTTGGCGCAGTATTCCTGCTGCTCAGTGAACTCCTCTTTTAAAACGGGTCACACATGTCACGGGGCTTTTTGTTTTAGGCTAAATGAATGTGAGCAAGCATAGTTTTCATATCAGCAGCACAAGAGACATGTGTTTAATGTCCATCAAATAAACGGTCAGTTAATGGGTTCAGTTCATTTTTTCTGATTAAACAGGGCTATCAGGTGATTCCTAACACTAACACTGCCTCACATAAACATTTCAATAGACTGGATCTAAACAAAGACAGAGACAGACCCGGATCTGCTGGAAAGTGCAAAAGCTCAGGCAGAAGCAGGAAAATGCTTCCACCGTCTATAAAGAAGCAGGAAGACCAAAAGAAACAAAAACAAGCAAATGCTGCCTTAAAAATATATATCTAAGCAAGCGCGTACTTGCTTCATTTTGGCACGAGATAAAAGCTTTAGGTTCCTCCACATTAGCGTGTAGGGCAAGTGCAAAAGCACATGGAAGACAATGATAAACCAAATGTTCCAGAAAATGTATTGATGATATAAGCTGTTTGCGCTGAGCTTAAATCATGAATAAAATAATCATCTGATTGCTACTGTGGGTCTTTCCTGAAAGCAAAGTTTAGATATCATCTGCTTATCCTTATACACATTATACACTCTTTACAATAAACTGTTACCTTCCACCAGTGAAGGGTAAGGCAGAGTACTCACTGACCATCACAAAGGAGCAAAATATGTCCATCAGAGGGCGCTATACACTAAGAAAGATGTAATACACTCTCATTAGGCAGTACTGGAAGTGGATTTGGATAATCCTGTGAGTTACTAAAGGTAATATCTTAATGTCTTTTAATGGTTTTGTGTTATATGTTCGCACGGAGCCAGCTGAATTTTTTTTGAAAGTCCTCTTTTTGGCAAATACCGTCCACGCGGACAAAACTGAGCTTTTTCAGAAACACTGAATCTGAAAATCACAGCATTAGTTTCTGTAAAGTCTTAGAAAAATGCATGTTTGGTTAAACCTCAGTAAAGAAAACAGAATTGGAGATTTAGGACTTCGTAATGGTTAAAATTTAGTATTTCACATAAAAGCCCAAAAAAAGGATTAATCACGTGGCAGCGTTTTGGACTGTAGTGACAAGTGAATTGTGAGTTTAAAACAGCAGTGTCTGCTTTCTTAATCCTGGACAAAAAAAAGGGAAGAGAAGAGAAGGAAATAATCTGGGTAATTTCGGCACGTACACGTGGACGAATACGATCCTAAAAAACACATGAATGGAATCATGTAGAATTCACATTCAGCAGGCTTAGTGTGAACATGGCATGTGGCCTCACGCTCAAGTGTAGGCAACACAATGAATATATCAGGAGTGTCAAACAAGTGGGATAGAACTAGGCCACTAAGACCTCAGGCACACAGAACTAGAAACCAGTTGGTGAATCCCTGGCAGCCACAGGTTGCTAGGGAAAAATGTGCATTACTGAATAGGTTGCCAAGTGGTTGTAAAGACGTACAAGGTGCTGCGCTACAAACGTCACTGTTGTAGCTGCTACTGGATAGCCAGGAGTCAGTCATATTTTGCATGTGAGACAACTTGTCTGCAACTGCTTACTGAGCAGCAGTGAAACTGAAAGGTGTAAAACTTGAAATAGAGACAAAAAAAAAATGTCATCAGAACATTGCAAAAGGCCCACCAAAGTGGGTGCTGCACATTTTTCCATAACTATTGGTGGTTGACAGGCAGGGGTCGCTAGACCTGCAAGACTGAGGACGTCTTCTCGTTGTACTCTGTCCTTAACCTCCGGAAACCCGAGCTCTCGTTAGGGATGCATTTTTAATTTCTCTTAGCGATTTACGATTAGCTGGACCTAATCTTAACTCCACTATTTCTTCGACGGCCCAACAGAATAAAGTAATCATTGTTTTTTTTTTAAAACCCACTTTATTAAGAAGAATGAAGAGTAAATATGTTACCGTATATCCCTGTATGATGATGCAGGGTCTCAGGAGTTCAAGATATCGCAGAGAGTTTATCAGATTTATAAATCAGATCAATTCATTACATTAAGAACAATTTGGAGGTTTAGGGGAGTGGGAAGAGGTTAGCCTTCTGGTCCTGTTAGGATCATACAGGATTGGGTTAGTGGCCCACGAATAAGATGAGTTTGACACCCCTGAGCTATGACAGGTTTTTAATAGAAAAAAGAAAAAGATGTTTAAAGAATAGAAAAGAAAGAAAAAGCCCAAAGCGTGGCTGCTGATAAGTGGGATGTAAGTCGCGTACAGCCCTTAGTCAGGGTGGGACAGTGTGTGTGAGCTGATTACACCCCTCTCACAGGTCAGTGGCACAGTTTCAGAAACACCCCGGGGAGTCAGCGTGGAGAGTCCCCGCCCACCCTCGCAGTACGTTTGACGTTTGGTCACTTCCAGCGTAGAGCTGCTCGCTCAGCTGCAGCGCAGTTTGGCCAGGAAGTAGGCCATGCTGAGGAAGATCCACACCACCAGGAGGTTGGGGCTGAGGGCCAGCAGGGGCAGGGAGTACATGAGGCTGGGGTCCAGCCGGAAGTCACGCACCGGCAGCAAGCCGCTCAGGTTCTTCTGGATCACCCCCTCCCTCGTGCCAACGCTGCCGAGCCACGAGGATGGGAAGAGGAAGAAGAGGAGAAGGAGGAGGAGGTGGTTGTGTGAAGCAGCAAACAAGGCAGGGGGGAAGGAGGGAGGAAAAGAGGGGGAAATAAAGATAAGAAGAGGGACGGAGGAGGAAGGAGAAGAAATAAGGAGGAAATTGCAAGAAGGAAGGAGGAAAGGTGAAGGAGGAGGCCAAAATAAACAGATGGAGTGTGAGTGCACACAAGTGCGACGGCAAATTAACACGTGACACCAAAAAAAAAAAAAAAAAAAAATCACAGTGACAGTGAAGAAGCCACATCCACAATGACCGGAGGCATTTTGCACCAAAATAAAAGCAATAATATCAAGGCGACGACAAATGGGCGGGCGGAGTAGAAAACAACAACACAACAACCCCGCAAAAATGAGCCAATCGCAGGAGCAAAACAGCAATCATGTAACGGGAAACAAGAGGAGGAGGAAACAGAGGAGGAGAGAGAAAAGAGAGAAATTAAGAAAGGGAAAGAAGGTAAGAAAACACAGCAATGGCTCTCCATGTTTATATACTCTAAGACATGGGTGGAGGAGGGAGGGACAGATGGAGGGAAAAGACTGCAAAAAACACCCTTTTATTGAAGGAGTAAAGCTTAAAGGAAGAACGTCAGACTATAAATGATAAAGATGGCGTCCTATTAGAGGTAACATGCAATAAGGGTGTCTTATCCATTTACTTCATCCACTTTAAACCACTTAGTGCAGATAGCTGAGGATAAAAGAGGGAGTGAAGGGGGCCGATATCTCCAAGCATTGTTTAGCATGCTTCTGAGCTCCAACATAATAAAACAAACTCTAAAAATGATCAGATTTCATGCGCGTCGGCTGGTGAGGAGGAGGAGAGGAAAAAGGGGAGAGGAAGAAAGGTGAAGAGACATCGTATCATGCGAGTATCTGCAGGACTTTATTGTAGACAGGCGTGTTTCCATCTTTAACAGAAATATTCACAACAGGAAGTCACACAACCGTCGACAGAGAAAGTAACAAACACTTTCAGAGGCTTTTAAAGGAGAAACACTGACTGTCCTCCAGCAGGAAATCACATAAATATCAATAATGCTCCGTTCAGGAATACAAATTCCCAGCCGCCCTCGTGTTTCCTGGGTTTTTTTGTAAATGAAAACATTTCTTTTAAAGGGGGCTGAGTGAGAGTGGTTAGAATTTTGAGAAAAAAAACTTTAAGGTTAAAGATAAATGCGCCAAATAAATGGCAAAAAAATGTGTCTATTTCACAAGAAAATCACATGAACTGGTAAATTTACCAGAAAAAAGTGGCAAATTTAAGAGGAAAAAGTAGCAAATTTACCACATAATGTGAATAATGTATGAGAAAAACTCTGTATCTGCGCCTCTGTTTTTCAACTCTAAAAGTTTGAGTTTTTACTCCTCTCACTCAGACCCTTTTTTGATTTATCTACTTCCTTTAATTTATTTAGTTGGGGTTTTTTTTACCTTCAGTGACCCTAATTTGCTGTCATGAACAGAGAATGATTGTTTCCATGGTAACAATGTGGGGTGAATTCATCCAAAAAAAAAAAAAAAAAATCTTAAGCAAATGAAGGAAAAGAAAAGCCTAGGTTTTTGTCTTTATAAAGTATAGAATCAGCGTTAGTTTACAGTAGCATTTGCCACAAAGTCAAGCCCAATGTTTCTACAGGCTAATCTTCTTTTTAAGGCACTTGTAGCCTACTTTTGCTTCTGCAAGGCGCTTTGCAACCCACCTCCACCCCAGCTCTACCTTTATCTGGTGTTCCTGACTTCAACCCTGATCATTTTTATTTATTTTTTTAAAACACAGAGGCAAACGAAGTCCAGTTCTTTTACACAGGCAAAGATTGATTTTGGAAGCGATAAAATGAGGATAGGTGAAGGAACTCGATGGCACGTGTTTTGGTTACACAAATAAAGGAAAGGAAAGACAGTTGAGACAAGTGGACGGATGTTCAAATTGATGTTTAGACAGACAAGACAAGAACACAGACCAACAAACACTCGACATAACCATTAAGAGGACTGAGTAGCAGTTGGGTAGCTCTCTTCTCCATGTAAGTGTCCTTCTTAGGTTTAAAAAGCATCAAAAGTTACTGATAAACTGAGCCTTTATGAGAGGAATCTGCTGGTGAAGTGAGGTAACCAACTGAGTCTTAACTCATTCGAGCATCACCTTCGAGACAGCCTCCAGCTCGCCTTGTTTTGCAGAAGAAGCAGGTGATGAGTTTTCAAACCACACATGGGCAAAACTGATTTTAGAGATTCAATAAAGTAAAACACTGAATCTGAGAAGCTGTGGATGTATTTCTCTAGAGCTGCGTAACATCAGCCATGTCTCCACATTTTAAAGTGGAGGCATGAATATTTTCTCCAGCAGGAACCATTTGTCCTTCTGAATTGTGAGAAAGTCAGAAATGTGCTTGTCTATGGTTCCTGTTTGTAATATACATGTAGAGGGGGGTACTAACAAGCATCACTGAGGCACCTTGGCACAAAAGAAAACTTTGACATGCACTGATGTGTGGACGCAGAAGGAAATGATATCCTATCTTTGATATATCTCTTTTCTCTTACAGACGTGTGCCAACAAGGACTGAAAAATTAAACTGACCAAGTACCTCAAACATCTGCTTGAGGCTGACTTCAACAGTGAGTCAGTCACCATAGACTGCCATGCTAAAATGTCCATCATTACAGCAAAAATAAACATGTTTACAGCCTGGTTTCAGTCTCTTTAACCAACAACAGCATGCAGCTGAAACTGGCTGCTTTGACGTGCAGACTTCACCTCCACTAGTCTGAAATGGAGCTGCTGACAGTGTTTGTGCTGATGTTCTGACAGGACTCAACCAAATATTATGGAAGCTTGTTATCGCCCCTGAAAAAGCAATTTTCGTGAAATTTAAAAATATTTTTTTCTCACAAGCCTGAGCTCCACGCAGCCATTTCTTACTGCATGACAGACTCAAGACAGAGGTCATGGAGGCAGCAGTCTGAGCAGAGACGTCTGGACTTTCCTCACCCTGACCACGTCATCCACCTCATCCAGGAGGGGAAACTGAGTCACTCCAAAGCCATCCGAGAGACATAATCCCTCCAGCAAATCCTGTAAGTGCCTCAGGGCCTCCTCCTGATAGGACATACCTCTCAAATGACCAAGTTCTCGACAAGAAATTTAGACTTTTATTAAAATATATTTTTGATAGTATTTTGTAAAAAAAGAGTTTTTTTTCAGTGTGAAAATAAGCCTCCATAAAATATATTATCTTCTAGTTTAAAAAAGAAAAAGTAAGACACTGCTCCCTTATTTCCCACAGCAGACGGATCCACATATTTGAAGTGGGACAGAAGTAACTAACACACCATTTAAACACCTACTGTATTCCCATTGGTTAAAACTACATGGAGAACAGTTAAAGTCAGATTACCAAGTAGCACACTGATGAACTCCTGATCTTTTCATCCCTGCACAGAAGTTATTTATTTAGTAAAAGTTGTCTTTTTTTTGCCCAGGTGTGATTTGCAGCTGTGCATTTTTCCATTTGGGCACTGTGAGGGCATCCTACCTGCGCATGCAGTCGAGGGCCTGCGTGAAGACCTGCGGCGCCATGCCGTGCTCGTGCTGCAGGATCAGGCACTGCTCCAGCGTGACGGACATGGCGGTGCGGTCTTTGGCGCTCTTGCAGCTGGTGAAGCGAACCCCGTTCAACCGCCGGCAGATCTGAGATGGTGAGACAAGCAGGGAGGGGAGGCTGAGTCACTGCTGATGATTTCGTTTTTGACATCTTCAGAGAAAAGCAGCTGTAAAATTTATAATGCAGTAAAATCCTACTGGAGAATTAAAAGTTGCTAACAAAGCAGTCCGACATTCTGAGTAAAAGAGCGCAAATGTCACCTCCGCAGCCTGCCACAGGATGTCTACGTTCTTGTTTTTCCTGGCGTTGACATTCTGCCGGAGAAACCTGAGCAGTTCAGGAAGGCACGTCTGAGAGCGAGACCTCGGGAGGCCTGAAAGTAGATAAGAACAGAAAAAAGAAGGGTTAACCCTTTAAGACCTACCATAGAACCAAGTCCGCCAGAGCTTATATTATATTTTTACATGCTGTAGTGCCATTTTTGGGAGCATTTCAAGTTGATATACATCAATACAACCATTATAGCCCAAATTTTAATAATATGTATGCATTAAGTGCATAGTAACTACATAAATTGCAAAAAAGTGCAATAAACTACAAAAAATTTGAAAATCGTTTTTGTTTTTTTAACATATATTTCTAGTTAGAGAAATTTAAGAGGCTTATCCCTCAAAACTGTAAATACATAAAAGTTGCACAAACTAGTTTCCCACCACAGGAAATTTATTTTAAGTGTCTTCATAGTTTTATTTTTGAAATACACCAATTTACATATACTGCAGGAAAAACGAAAATAAATATTATAATGCAAATTTGCAAAAAAGCAGCATATGCATAAAAATAAAGTATTTCCAGCAGTGCAATATGAGTCCTAAGCATCCCAGAAACGACACAGAAAGTCATAAAGTCAAACATAACTTTTAAAAACACCAGTACAGGCTCATGAGGCCCTGGTGGTAAAAAACTACATTTCCGCAAAATGACGTCACTTCCGGTTTCGGGCAGGTCATGGCGGACATGTGAGAGTTCACGCTGATGGACGTAGGAAGTGTTACGAACAGCTGATTGGATCGGCAAAGCGTGTTTCTGGAATATTATGTTTTTGTTGCTGCAAGCGCTTTTTATGCAGTTTTTGCAAAGCTATATGTGGAAGGAAACTGTGACCTAGGACAAGCTGATGGCATAAGATGTAAGTACAACTCCTCCGGTTTCATATGCAAAAAAAAATATCGCGCTAGCTTACGTGGTTGCAGTGCTACAGGGATTTAAAAATAGTTATGCAAAACGGAGCGTGTCCGCGCCGACCGGCTTTAAAGGGTTAAAGCAGGAGTCGCGACACTAATGGTTTGTGGTGCAAGTCAGAAAGAAGGAAAAACGTGAAAACTGTGTACTCACAGTCCTCCGGCAGGACTTCTTTGAACTGCTCGTAGTACGAGTTCAGTCTGGAGAGACTCTCAGAGTTTATGTTCTCCTGCAGGGACGTGTCTCCAAACCTGAAAAACACACAAAACAATATTTTTTCCAATCTCAAACACCTGTGGTGGTAAATCCCGGACGTGCTCACTCACTTCTCGGCCAACGTCTGCTGCTCGTTGATGCCCACGTTGAAGTGCACCGGCTGCACCCGCAGCAGCATGCCGCTCTGGATCTCTCGGGGCAGGGCTTCGAACATGGGCCCCGGCAGCGGGATGCGGACATTGAAGCCATCCCGGTTTCCTGTGATGATCGGCAGCATCTCGGGGGTGGAGGTGCCGGTTGCTTGGGTGACCTTAAAGGAGCAAAGGTACATGTATACGCAGCTTTAATACCTAGATGGAAATTGTGAACCAAGTGCCCGTGAAAATCAAAATAAATACTCAATTAAAATTAACAGAGCCCGTCCAGCGAGGCTGCGAGTTTTTGAGCATGTCCTCAACTCTGCAGAGACCAAACCTCAGCTTCAGTATTAAACTGACTCAACTTTGATCGCAAGCTTAATCAGAGAGGGATTTGTACTTCTGTATTAAAGATACGTCATAACACCGAATTCTTCAGACTCCATAACCATACATTCACCTCCTCGTTTCCTCTTCCTTCTTGACTGACCAGTGACCATGAGTACCATTCACAGAGAGCTGAGTTAGACTCTGAGTTCCCTGGAAAGATTGTATCGATTGTCTAGCCCTTAAGCGCTTCAGCTTGGGTTAACCGAGGATGACCTGGAAAAGCTCACTGGGGGAACAGGATGTCTCAAATATAGAATGCTTAGCCCGACGCCACCACAACTGATGACGGACGGAGCTGCGACTTCCATCCACCTTCGCCTGCATACAAACTTAAATCGTTGAAGAAAAAATATTGATCACTTTTCCTACATTGTATTATCTCTCAGCAGGGATGCCACAGAGAGAGAATACAAAAAAATGACAATGAGGGCAAATACTGGATCAAAACTAATGAGGGCTGTAAAATCCACAGGAAGGGACAAAAAAAATCCAAAGCTTTCAAGATGAAAAACTGTTTTTGTGCAGTTTTAATGGACAGAGTCCATGTTTGCAGTTTATAGCTGCACTGTGCTTGTTTACGTTTAACACAAAACTTTTCATGTCTTTTTTAATGCAAAGCCAGGAAAACTACAATAAAAAGGTCAGTAAACACATCCTCATTCAGTTGAGTTCTGCAGTACATTTACTCCAAGTCGTGTCCTCAGAGTGGGTCTAATCTATGTGACCGTTTCCACGTTTCATGCCAGCTCCACCCAAACCTCTGGCCTCCTAATATTATCCTCGTAGAGTGGCTCCACAGCCTGGAAAGACAGTTAGCATGCTGCTTTTCCTTTCTACCTTAAAGGTGACGTTGCGTAGATCCATTATGCCGATGCTCATGTCCTCCAGCATGGCGAGCTCCTCTCCTGCAGACACACACACTGGAAATCAGAGGCTCAGCCAGCTGTGTGCGATTAGAAAAAGCTTTGAGTGTGTTTGTACCGTAGGTGCTGAGCAGGGACTCAAACTGAGCGAGAAGGCCGATGGTGTAGAGCTGTCGCAGGAATCCGTTGTCACGGAGACAGTTCCTCAGCTTGATAATGAAGCCGCAGATGAGAGCGGTGAGCTGTAACACACACACACACAAACATGAACTCGAACAGCAGGTCAGACAAGAAAGAGTCAGTTTGTTGTTTTCCAAGCTCAGTTTTATAAACTTTTAAAGCAGCGGTCTGACACCATCATCAGCCACAGCTACTGCTGCAACTGCAAGCTGCTTTGCAACCCCGGTCCACCCCAGCCTCCCACCAGGCAACCTGTGACTTACAATCAAAAGTGGGAAGTTTTCCTCCTTTCCACCTTGCAACTGCTGCTCTAGTGTGACTGAGCTGTAACAGTGTTCCTTTCATGTTTAATATGAAACTGAGCTGCATTTGATGTCCCATCTGAAATCTGACGTCTGTGAGGTCGACAAATATGAGTACAGCGTTATTCAACCATAAACCTGACCAAAAAAGCAATGAGGAAGCAAAATGACTCTATAGCTGTCTGTTTAACACAGTGACCATCACTACACACAAAGACATCCTGCAGTCTGAGCTCGGCATTAATCGCCTGTGTCTGTTGTCACTGATGCCTGCTGCTGCTGTGAATCTGTGCAGTTTAAATAAAGTAAAATTGAAAGTACTTTCACTGCAGATTCCCTGAAATATTAAACGACACATGATTTAAGCTGTAATTACCACAAAAATCTTACATTTAATTTACAATTCAGATCACACTTTTACTTTTAACACAGTGACAACAGACACAGGCGATTAATGCCAGGTTTTTAAACCTGCATCATATTCTCGAATGCAAATCAACATATGGTTTCACATCAAGACACCACCGATTGGCTGCTTATCACATTATGTAAGTGGACTCATGCGGTTGGTTTCTGTGCATCCTTGTGCAGCTCAGCGTGTTGCGGCGCACGCTTTTGAGGACTGCACTGACAAGTTTTATGTAACTGATTTTCAGTTCACACTGACAGAAGCTCACTTCAAACTGATCTGACTGAAGACGATCAGAAATGTTATACACCCACCAAACCCTGAAAGGCTGAGGATCACTATTGAGTTTGCACAATAGTGAAAATATCTTAAATATGCTCTTTAATGCACGGTTGAAACAGAGTCTGAAATTCTGCCTGCAGAGTCCCAAACTCAGGAAGATATTTTCATTTGCTGAGTAAATATAGCCCCCAGTATGTTAGACTGACCAGTGATTCTATGTCGCCTGTGATGGCGCCAATGATAGCTGGGATACGCTCCAGCCCCTCTGAGAACTGGATGAGCCATTAATGGCCCAGCACACTATAGTAAAAACAAAACGACAGCCATCTCTGCAACTAGGAAAGGAAAATAATAAATCCGACTGCCTGCTGGGAGGCAACCTGTGTCCAAATAGTTGCAGTCCAACTCAGACCGACTGCAATCACTCTGAGGCAGACTGATAAAGATCTGCAAATAACTGTTGTCTAATTTATAAACACAAACAGTTTGTCAACATATTGCAATCAGTCTGCACATATGAGCACAGCAATTCTGGGACACGTGTTTTTACAATAGAGGACTGAACTTAAGTGGTTGCAAACTGGTTGTATTGTGGTTATGTGAAAATTGCTGAGTGCCTATGGAGGAATACCGTAGCATAGGAAAAACCGTAGCATAGGAAAAACGATGGATGTGCCAGTGATGGAAGGCCATTCTCAACACATGTGGGTCATTTCTGAGAACTATAATCAAAGAGTTAACGATGTCAGAAAATAGGATCTCACTGTCTTTAAACATTGCTTTGGAGCAATGAAACTCAAACACTTGAATGGCGCAAAAAGAAATTTTGGAATATTTAGCTTTATGCTTTGAAAATGCTTGACTGATTACTTGTAAGTATTTCAGCTCTGATTATGGCTGACTATTATGAAATGCTATTCTTACTTCTTTACTTAATGCTTGGATTAGAGTTTAACTTGAAGTGTCTGAGTCCTGTAGCTGCTCATTTAAGAGCTGCAGGGATCCACCGCTGGGTAAATATAACTGATTTGAGTCAGACAAGAGGGTTTGCCAAAAAACTACAATCGCAAAGAGCCTCTAAAAATACCGAAGGAAGGATCCACTGTGAGGACTACATCTGGCATCATATCCTCTTTATAACTGCAGTCTCAGGTGAGTGGGAGTGTGAAATCCTTACTTGCTGTGCTCCCGTTGCCTTTACTCTTTACTCAGACATTTAATAGTCATATGAATACCGAAAAGCCACTAAGAAATAGAGCTCTGAACTCCTTGCTTTTACGATATTTACACTTTTCTTGGCCTTTTCCTTCACTCCGAGTCACTCCAGGATAAACACATCAGCTCAGACATACATTAACGGAAATATGTGTAGGTGAGTGTGTCTGAGTCACTTGGATGATGTTTGCGTGCTGACCGTTTGGCAGAAGACAATGTCGCGGCGGTACTGCAGTGACACGTCCATGGCTATCGTCGGGGCGGTGTCCTGCATGAGCAGGAAGACCATAGACTTCTTGGCTTTGTCGCTCATCATGGCAACGCAGTCCGTGAGCGTGGTGAGGAGAGGGTACAGCGCCTCGCTCCACTCGCCTGCAACAAGTGCAAATAAACCATGAGAAACCAAACACAAATATGCCTTCAAACCAATAGGTTCCACACCAAGTAGCAAAGATTGTGTTTTTCAGAGTGCACTTCTTATTAAATTTGACAGAAACAGAAAAAAAGACAAGAGGGACAACGGGGAAAGGAGAAGCACACACACACTGAAATCGTTTAGGGTGAAGCTCCAGGACTAGCCACAAATCCTGCTGGAAAGAACCTAAAAACACTAGCAGAGATCTGACAGAGCTGTTTGACTCAAAAGCCTGCTGTCAGGCTTGTTCTTTAATAAATAGGAAACGACCTGAGATAGTGTTACAGACCCCAGTCTTTATGTAAAGAAAAAGCTGCAATTTTAGAGCAGTCCCAGCAGATTTTAAAACAGTGACACTGATTTGTGGGTTTTTTTGGTCACAAATTTGAACCTTTTTGTTTTATCCATGTCCCTGAACACAACTTGTGACTTGGGCGCTTTCATATGTACCGATTCATTTAGGTTTGTCCACTGAGGGCAGATTTAGGTATTAAAAATGAGTCAGTCATTACACTTCTGACATTAGTTAAAAAGTTGCGCTTACACTAACGGGTTTGTTGGAATTTACTCAGTCCAGACATTGAACTATCTCTGCCTGGACTTCTTATCAAAATCATTCTGAGTCCTGGAAAAGTGAGTAGAGTGAGAGAAGCACATGTGGGGAGGCAGCTCTTACCTGGATACGCCTCCTCAGCACTGGGGCTTCCATCTGGAAGAGGGGTTGGAGGTGCGACATGCATGATTAGCAGCACTGTACGCCATAGAGGGCAGCAGAGACAACACAGAAGAAACACTGCAGACCAGAGTCCAAACATCCTTATTCTCTAATGGCTCACAAGGAGGAACTCTTTTCTGTCTTATTTTATGAAAATCTAGTGTGTTTTGGGGGGAATTTGGACAGATGTTCGACCCTGGTCTGCTACAACATCTAGAAAATCTCAGATACAACAGCTACATTGCTACAGTAATGCTGCAACACTGTGCACATAAAGACACGCAGACCACACATAAAACACTGAACACTTTTTAAAGACGAGTCATTTAAGAGTATTTTCTCAAAGAATAAAGTTGGCTGATGAGGTGAAGGAAAAATCTGCTCATGAATCCTCCAACTTCTTAAAAGTAAGCAGTGACCTGAGCTGAAAATAGATGTGGAGGGATGACTCAAGAAGAAGAAGAAGAAGAAGAAGAAGAGAAAAAACAGGAAAAAAAACAAAACCTACAGGTTTCCTGTTCGGGGCTGGGAGGCCGTGCAGAGGAGAGGGCAAGCTGAGAGGAAGAGGATGGTGGTGGAGATGATGATGATGGTGGAGGCAGTTCTAATAGTGATGATGATGATGATGGTGGTAAGGATGGAGATTCCTCTGACGTACTTTCTGGGTTGATCCAGAAAGCTAAACACTTCCCACCATCGCCTTTTCACACCCACATAAAAAAAATCAAGGGGTCAGCAAACAAGTTTAGAACTTTAGTATAAAACAACGAGAATATTTCAATTTTTTTTATTTAAATAAATAAAGAGAACGTGTGGGTGAAACTGACTTTTAATCCCAAGTGGTGATAACTTCACACCATATCTGTCTATGTTGGAAACAAACAACAGCAAAACTCTATTTCTCAGTATTTGCTGTCTCTTTGTGGTATTTTTCTCTGAACTCTGCAGAGCTGCTGACATCTTATCGGTGACTTGCGAGAGGTTTAACCTGCACTGGGTTTAAAGCCAGACTCCAGGAATACTGTCTCACTCTGTGGGACAGGGAGAGCCGAGGGATATAAAAAACACTGTAGTCCCACAACTGGGACATCTGCTCACTCATAACTGCAGATCTCATGGCTCCTATAAATGAGGTAAACACTGGGCTGATGAGCTTCTGGCCTCTTCTTTAGAGTCTTTTTTAAAATATAATGATGTTTTTGCTGTAAATTGTGGTCCTGTGCACTTTCTGATCCCTCACCTCTGCCGTCTGGTTTCACAACATGAAGGACCTCATAACCCAGAGATCCAAGCTGGTTTCAAAGTAATCCCATATTATTCTAGACTTTTTATACCAACTCCCACTCTTATGGCTCCCTAACTCACTAAAATGCAATCTTTTGACTTTGCTGTGCTTTTTTTAGTTCTCCAGTTTGCAGATTCCTATTAATGGTACCAAAAGCATGTCAGTAAAGACATTTACAAGCTTTTGAATCATATTGACACTGTTTTCCTCCAACAGTTTACCACTCCTGAGCCAGATTAACATGTTAGCAACACATGCATCTGCCCCCCCACTCCGGAAACAGTATAACACTGTAAGCATAAATTAAAGAGTGCTGATGAGAGGGCACAGAAGTAAACTACAGCTAAAAGACTGTAAGAGTCTCTTACCTTTCTTACTGCTGCCACCCTGCTGGTCACTCTGGGTACTGTCCTGACTGCCGACGCTGGGTCTCCTCTCTTTCTGAAGCAGCTTGTCGACGCGCTGGATGATGCACTCCAGAGACTTATCCACATTTGACCACACCTTCTCCTGAGAGGACATGTTTACAACATTCAGCTGTTTCAGCTTCAATTTTAGAGAGTAACAAACCAATCAAAAGAGCGTCTTTAAGTAATGTGCTAAAAAGGGAAAGGTGACACTAAAATATTTATGTGCAAAAAAGGAGTAAAAAACATGTATGTCTCACACCACTCCTAATTTCTTTGTATATATGCTATAAATGTTTGCTTGTATGTAGTTTCAATTAGAAACACAGTTACAACTCTGAGCCTGAAAGTCAATATTTGGTGTGACCACCTTTATTCTTATTCTTTATTCTATTCTGCACAGTCTGAACTCTCTTAGGCAGCTTTCTTGTCATTTCTTTAAGTAGTCTTCAGGAATAGTTCTCCAGGCTTCTTGAAGGACATTCAAAGCTCTTGTTTAGATGTTTCTGCCTTTTGTTCTGTTCTCTGTCAACATGATCTCACACTGCTTCAATAATGTTGAGGTCTGGGCTCTGGGGAGGCCAATCCATGACTGATAGTGCTCCACTGGTATTCTTTTACTGCATTCCTTGTGTATTTGGGATCATTGTCATGCTGAAAAATGAAGCTGTTGTCAATCAGATGATTTCCAGGTGATATTTCTACGGTGGCCCTGAGAGGCCAAACGGACTGCAACTTAAGAAAACACCAGCAATAAGAAAAACGCTGCAAAGGCACACAAAACACAACGGAATAGGAAAAAACAGATTTCCAAAGCACATTGCTGTGGAAATGTTCAGGTACAAGGACTGGACTGAAAAAGAGTAAAAAAAAAAAAAAAAAAAGCAGCCAAGGTCCAAAGAAACACTTTGAAAGACCTTAAGAAAGCCCGGAAAAGTATTGCTCAAGAGTACTTTACAAACAAAAGAAAGTCTGTCCTCTTGGAAACAAAATATAACTAAATGAGGGGAAGTTCAGGACACAGTACTGTATTTATTGAAGAAATAAATTACAGCAGGGAATTATACTCAAGTCAGAGGAAGGAGAGGAGGAATTCAATCAGCGAAGATTCATGGATTTCATTACATGACCCTCGTCTCAGTACACAGAGGCAAAATGCACTCATGACAGTAATGTCACTTCAAGTTTATTAAATTTAAATAAACATATTTTGCGCATCATTTACAACTAAGCAGTGTCAGAGAAGCCACCATTTCTATGAAGACTGTGTGATGACTGCATAATTTCTTTCCTTTGTTATTTATATTTTGCACTTATCACATTTTTTGAGTATAATAGCAGAAAAAAAACAAAGTTTTTGTTTTTATATATCACTACTGTAGATAAATATCATATAACAAGAACAAGAACTTCAAATGACAAAGTGACAAGAACTTAAATAATAAGATGGAAACTGGCACTGTTAAAGGATAATCATTTAAATATTCTGATGCGTAGTTATGCATATATTTTCAATAACATGAGCTCAAAAGTTCACTTATAAGCATCCTGAAGCTTTAACCACTACTCACGTGTTTTTTCAGATACTGCGTTTTACTTATATAAGCTAACAGATGGCTAAAAATAAAAAAAAGATTGAAAAATGAACCCAGAGCTTCTCCTTTTTGAGTTTCACCTGTTTTTTCTACTTTCAGTTGGAAATCTGTTAAATTACAAACTGCGTGTCCTCTTCTGAAGATTGGTTGTCATCCAGCTTGGTACAGAGTGTAGTTAAGATCTTAAGCTGTATGCACAACGCGTGCCAAGAAACTAAGCTCATTTGTTCTCATGCGAAAATAAATAAATAAATAAATAAATAAATCTGGAATCAAAAAACAGCCAAAAACTGCTGATCAACTCACCCACTCCTCTTCGTGCCAGTCCACATGCAGTGAAGACCGGCTGTTGCGACCGCTGTACTTTGCTGTCAGTGTGTCCTGGTCGTTGCGGAGCACTACTTGTTCGGACTCAGCGGAAGGAGACGCTTTGGAGGCGATGTACTCGGGCCGCGCTGCGTTCAGGGCCTGAATAGCTGAAGCTAGCAGCTTGCAGTCGCACACTGTCACCAGCTGACGGGTCTGAAAGGAAGAAGGTATGAATGAAATAAGAAGCGTCCCCACGTAATGTCACGTCACTTCCAAAAACTTTTAGTACCTTATCAGCCAGACTGGCGAGCGTCCACTCCAGTCCGCTGGCCGATCGGTCTTTGGCAGCTCGAGACAGCCTCTCTGCGTAGTAGCTGACCTGAGTCTTCAGCGTGTTGATGTGGGCGATGATCTCTTTGGCTCGGACAATGTCCTGGGGTATGTAGATGATGGACTGAGAGCTGGAGAGGGCGCTACTGCAGGGAACAAAGACACACAGACACGTCTGTATCCGAGCTGGGACTGAGGATACTCTACACTCACCAGCCACTTTATTAGGTGCTTTATTAGGTACATCTGTTCAACTGCTCATGGCAGCAATTTAGTGCATTTAGACATGGTCAAAACAACCTGCTGTAGTTCAAACTGAGCATCAGAATGGAGAAGAAAGGTGACTTAATTGACTTTAAATGGTTCTTTGGTCTGAGTATTTCACAAACTGCTGATCTACTAGGACTTTCCCAGACAACCACAACCACAGAAGACCATAAAGATCCAACTTTTGTCAGCTAAGAACAGGAAACTAAGGCTATAACTTGTGAGTGGCAGTTCACTGGGTAAAAATGCCTTCAGAGGAGAATAGCCAGCCTGCTTCAAGCTGACAAGGGGGCAATGATAAGCCACCACTCATTACAACCAAGGTATGCAGAAGAGCAGCTCTGAATACAGCAGAAGAGCACACCAGGTCCCACTCCTGTCAGCTAAGAACAAGAAAACTGAGGCTACAATTCACACAGCCTCATCAAATCTGGACAACAGAGGACTGGAAAAATGTCACCCGATCTGATGAGCTTCAATTTGTGCTGTGACATTTGGTTGGTAGGGTGAGAATTTGACATAAACAATATGACAGCATGGATCCATCCTGCTTCAGGTTGGATGACATCATCTCAAACTGGTTTCTTGAACATGAGGATGAGTTGACTGTACTGAAATGGGCTCCACAGTCACCAGATCCCAGTGCAACAGAGCACCATTGGGATTTGGTAGAACAGGAGATTCACATCATGGATGTGCAGCTGACAAATCTGCAGCAACTGTGTGATGCCATCATGCCAATATGGACCTAAAACTCTGAAGAATGTTTCCAGCACCTTGCTGAACTGTGCGATAAAGAATTAAGGCAGCTCTGAAGGTCCAACACGGTACTGACAAGGTGCACCTAATAAAGTGGCCTGTAGGTGTACATTTTTGTAATGTTTCTGTCTTATGTCTGAAATATGCTTCAGCAGGAAATATACGCTGTAACTGGAAACAGAATACTATAACAGGAAACGGTTTAGGTTTAAGAGGGGTTTCGGTTACGTCTTAAGTTAGAATGTAAACTTCCTGCAGAAGTCTAAATCAAGCTTCAGAGGGTCTGTTTCAAAAACGTAGCGAGAGATGTTACCCACTACTCTTAACTTTAGTGTTTCACAGATGTACAAACATACAGTGTCTGCATGCACATGCCTGCTCTTAATGGACCGGAGAGACAACATGGAGCAGACTTCAATAAACGCCAGAGACGGGGAACGATACCACTCGCTTCACAAATTCAGACCATCTCATGTAGAAGAATTTTAAGAACGTCTCTTTAATATTGTCAGGGTTTGACTTTTTAAGCACAGAAACATGTTTTTAATAGACTTTAAAATGATGACTGAATTTATA
The DNA here is from genome assembly GCF_036321145.2 of Pelmatolapia mariae. NCBI lineage: Eukaryota > Metazoa > Chordata > Actinopteri > Cichliformes > Cichlidae > Pelmatolapia > Pelmatolapia mariae. Next base: position 26,602,107 of record NC_086246.1, on the reverse strand, counting down.
AAATGAGCAGTATTCAAACAACTTTGTGACAAACCTTGTGCTCGCTTTAAGACAACACACATTTTAGTTCTATATTAGTTAACACAACACTGTTAAGACTGATGCGTCACGTGCCGTTATTTCTTTGCATTAACATAATAAGCTATGCAAAACCCCATTCTTCCAGCTTAAAACTGAAAATACATTGTTGTACAAATCTTAAGGATCTATGAAAGTGTGATTTTTTTATTTTGTATTTTTTTAGAAGTGTCAAATGAAAACAAGCAAAGCAGTGCAACGACTCACCATTCCTCCTCATATACGCTGATCAGAAAAGTAACAAAAACAAAATTAAGAGGAAGCCATAAAAAGGGAACTGCAGAATTAATGCAGAAATTGAAGAAACAAAGATGACAAAAAAACAACTGTTTAAATACAAATCACAAGATGAATAAAGCAAAATATAAAAACCCAAAACAGGAGCAGAGGTCATCGCAACTTGGAAGAAAACACATGCTTCCCCCCCACCTCTTTCATTTTCCTATGTGACGCCCCACTTTGTGCTCAACTTACTGTTTCTTTGCTTCCTCGAACTTCTGGATGAGCTTCCTCAGACCGCCGTTCTTAAAACCCTGGCAGTGAGCGGCCGGGGCGCCGACTGTTACCACATCATATGTCTGTTCTGGAAAGACAAACAAGGATGTTTTAAAGGCACAACAAGAAGTGCGTGCAATCACAGCAAGATTTGTTTTTTAATAATTTGTATTCGTGTCTAACCAAAACCCAGCTCATCCTGCACCCTCATCCTCTGAACGTGAAGGTTAGTGGGCATGAACTCCAGCTTCTTGTCTGCTTTCAGGTTACTGGCTTTGAATAATGGACCTGACAAAGAGACGAAGAAGCTTAGTCGTTATCTTTTTAACTTTTTCTTTTAGGTGTACTCGGGCCTGCACGTACACTGACCTCTGTATTCACTGAGGTCAGACAGTGTCTCTTGGTAAGCGAGTATTATGTTCTGGTACTGAGAGACGATCTGCCGCCGCAGGTTCTCCCAGCAGGGGGACAACTCTCCCAACTCCTCCAACTCACAAACCCTGCAGACGGAATAGTTAGAAAGAGGAAAAAATGAATCATCAAGTACTGCGCTCGCTTCAATATGCATTTCAAATGACTTGCAATAAGAGCTGTGGCAATTATCCATAATCAGAAATAATTTCCATAATTTAAGGAATTTCTCTGATTTCAGCTTCTCAGACGGGATAATTTGCTGCTTGTTTTGGTTTAATGTAACATCCTTTCATTTATCCTCCCTCTCCTATATATCCAGGTTCAAGGTCATGGGTTTGGTCAGTCTAAGCAGAGAAACTCAGACCTCCCTTTTCCTGGCCGCCTCTTCCAGCTCATCTGGGGGAAAACTGAATTATTTCCAAGCCAACCGAGAGATGTAATCTCTCCACCGAGCCCTGCTCTGCCGTGGGGCCTCCTCCCTGCAGGACATGCCGGAAACGCCTCACCCAGGAGGTACCCATAAGGCATCCAAATCACATGCCAGAATCACCTCAGCTGCCTCCTTTTGATGTGAAGGAGCAGTGGCTCTAATCCAAATGTCTCCCCAATGACTGAACTCTTCATCCTATTACAAAGGCAGAGGCTGTCCACCCTTCAGAGAAGGGTTATTTTGTCACTTCTATCTGCAATCTCATTCTTTCTGTCACTATCCAAAGCTTGCGATCATAGTTGAGGGTGGGGAAGTAGATTGACCGATAAACCAAACCCTTTGCTTTTATGCTTAGCTCTCTCTTCACCAAAGCAGAGCCCCAATCCGTCAGTCAACCTCCTGCTCCACTCTCCCTTTATTCATGAAGAAGACCTTAAGGTAACTAAACTCCTCCACTTGAGGCAACAAGTCATCCTTGACCTGGAGTGAGCACTCTGCCCTTTCTTTTCTGAAGACCATGGCCTCTGACTTGAAGGTGCTCATTATCATTCCTGCAACTTAGATGCAAACCATCCCGGTGCAAGCTGAAGACCTCTACCCAATGAAGCCAACAGAACAGAATCATCTAGAAAAAGCAGAGATGATATTCTGAGGCCACCAAAATTGAGATCCTCCAACTATCTGGCTATGACTAGAAATTTTGTCCATAGAAACTAAGGACACAAAGTTTAATGAAGCAATAAAGTAAATTTCTTTGGGTTTTAAGCTGCTGTAGAGAAAACAAAACATCTGAAGAGGTCAAATTGGGTATTATGAAGTTTAAGCTATAAAAAATTGAAAATTAAGATTCTTGTTCTTTATGTATTAAATATTTAACCCCTCAAAGGTTTAAAACAATTATTGAGCTCACAAGCTTGTCTACGGTTATGAAGATGAATCACGAGACCGCCGAGTTGGGACCATCTATGAAGTGGAACACTGGATAAACCATAATGGTACAAAAGCATGCATTTTAGGTCTCTGCTAATTTTTGTTTTGTTATATTCATTTGGCCTCCATCACAAAGGCCTAGAAACCAGTTACAAACCTATGAAAAACTGTATTCCCCAACCAGTTGGCAAGTGGTTGCTGGCTGTGTGCGACAAAAACCTCTTTATGACTGCACTGATGACAAGCAGATTTCTGTACTCAGCAGCAGTGTTTGCAGACAAGACACCCACTTGTCTGCAAACACTGTCCAACTACTGACCAGTAGGCCATATCGAAGTCAGTTTACACATCATTGGTCTCCTGATGGTTATTACAGGAACTTAGTTTTGCCTTTTTTTTTTTTTTTATTAGTCATGTCAATTGAGTTTCTTTATAAGCACATTTTAAAAACAAGAGCTGACCAAAGTGGCGTACAGCTAAGAGGAAGAAAACAGAGCAGGAAAATACAGAAAAACTGAAGACGAACAAGTAAGAAAACAAAAGAAAAGAGTCAAAGCTCAGGCTTTAAAGATGTCGAGTGTTGATGAGGTAGGTAGTGTACAAAGTTGAGGGAAAATATATTTAACAGCTTCATTGTTATATTTTGTGATCAAAATGCAATGGTGGGGAAATCTGATTTCTGGTGATGGTTGAAGGAAATACCAGTTGTGATGATGTCCACGTCTCATAGAATTTAAGCAGGCTGCTGCTAAAATTCTCCACCTGCATAAATATTGCAGTTGAAACATCTGATGTTGTATTTTACACAGTCTTGATCTGTTTTGAATCCATTTTGAGAAACTATGCATTCTTTAAAAGCACAAAGCAAGAAGCGAAAAACGTTTTACACACCAGCAGCACACAAGAGGTTCAGTTTATTCAGTATAAGAAATGAAGAATAAGTAAGAACAAGTAACATGTTCTTTATTGGTAAACTTTAGAAATGCATGTGTGGCTGTACCTGGCTGCATCCTCCTCCAGCAGCAGTTTGACAAACTGTCTGGGAATGTTTAGAGACAAGACGCTCTCGGCCATCTGCTCCAGCACTCGTAGGTGGTTCCCATCAGTGGTGGGGAAGCGGTACATCCTCGACATCGTGCCGCCAAACACTGAAGCAACACAAAATTCAGTTAGCTTGGATTAGATGAAGACAGATCTGACCAAAGTTTTTCTCAGTAAACAACGTTATTGCTTTCCGTTATTTTTGGACTGCCACTCAATCCCCGAGGTAAACAGACACCTCCCACTCACCGGGGACAATCAATACAACTCAACTGCATGTTGATGGAAAATGTGAGTTAGAGAAATGAAGGACGAGGAGAGAAAAAATAAAAAACCAACAGGTGCATGGTTGAAATTCAGAAGACATACTCCTCTCAGAATATATGACTATAAGAGTTAATGAAGCTCTGTAAAAGTGTCAAATGTTCAAGTTCATATGTTGTAACTTGTTTTGAGCAGTCATGTATGCCACATGGTGATATGGGTCTTCAAAGTTTGCCTTTTTGAAGTTTTTTTCCTGTGAATTATCAGAAAGCAGATCAAACATTCAGGGTACCAATGCTCGTTTCCGTTCCTCTACATCCTACACACTGAAATGGGGCTATTGAAACTAGGTTCCCTTTCAGTCGATTCACTCGGTACAACACATAAGTATGGGATATCACGCCCTCGCGTGTCCTGGCTGAAGAAACCTTTATTCACGCCTTTAAGGCAGATGACGTGTGATGACACACGCACGGCCCCGCCTGCACATATAGCCGCTGTCATCACCGTCATCCCTCAGTTCTTACGCTCTTCACCTCGCTGAGAACACCTCTGCTGAGTTGGGCTAACTAGCTGCTGCTAGTTAGCTCCGTTGTCTGCCGACTTGAAGTTAGCTTAACTGCCCCTGTTGGTGTTAGCCTCCACCGCGCAGTTGGTGTGTAGGCTGCCCGCGGCGCGCTAATTTCAAGTTTTCCCGTGCAGCGTTTTGCTTCGCGTTTTGGAATGGACTCCAAACCGAAGCGAGCAAAGCAGAAATCTTCTGTTCGCCCCTGTCCTCAGGGATGCGGTTTCTCTTTGCACGACAGCGACCAGCACGATGCCTGCCCTGTCTGCCTGGGGATCATCCACGCTAGGAGAGCGTTGACGGAGCCCGAAGCCTGTGCGTTTTGTCGCCAGCTCCGGCGCTCGACCCTGGAAAGACGGGTGACGTTTGTGGAAAAAGTGCTGGGACGCTCGGCTGTCGCACGGCATGACCCTCTCCTTTCCGAGTCTGGAGCCCCGGCTTTGTCCGAGTCCGAAGACGAGGATTTTCCGGTCGATGTCCCCGCGATTAGCTGGGCTGACCACATGAAATACGTTGACGGGTTAGCCGATGAGGAGCCGGAACCATGCAGGAGCGCGGACGGGCTTCAGCCTGGGTTGAAGCCCGCCAGCGCTCCCCAGGAAGACGATGACGTGCTGGTCATCGGCCTGGACATCCATGGTTTGTCGGAGGATGAGCAGGAGAGCTCATTGTCGGGCCAATGTGCTGCCGCTGCTGCGCCGGTCGGCCACGATGACACCTCTCTTTTCTCCCTGTTTCGCCGTGCTGCTGAGAAGCTGCAGGTGGACTGGCCCTCTCCTCCGCCAGCTCAGAAGCCGTCGTGGTTCGCGGGTTTTTTCCTCCCACCGGAGCCCACAACGGCCAAAAACTGCCTTCCCATGTTCCCAGACTTTGTCTGCAAGCTAACAGCATCATGGGACAAACCTCTGTCTACCCGCGTCACTGTGCCTGGCTATGGACAGTACATGGAATTGGACGGCACCGAGGGGGCTGGCTTAGCTAACCCACCCCCTATGGAGCCGTCTCTGGCTGCTTATCTGGCCCCGTCCCATAACCATGGTGTCGGTGGCCCCGCAACTCTGCCGTCCAAGCACTGCAGATTCTCTGCCTCGCAGCTGGAGAAGATTTATCGGGCTCAGGCCGGCACTGCTCACGCCATGAGCTCCGTCACCATGCTCCAGACGTACCAGGCAATGTGCCTGGCGGAGCTCGGGTCGCTGGTTCCTGATGACAGCCCGCTGGCACCTCTTCTTAACGAGGTCAGAGTCGCCACAGATTACATCCTCCGTGCGTCTCGCTGTGCAGCGCTCTCCCTGGGCAGAGGGATGGCTTCGACAGTAGCGGCGCAGAGGCACCTGTGGCTGACCCTCTCTGACGTCCCGGATAGGGACAGAGCTGTATATCTGGACGCACCAGTGTCTGCGGCTGGGTTATTTGGACATTTACTTGAAGCCATTCAGGCTAGATTCGATCTGAGGAAGAAGCAGACGGAAGCTCTGCGTGACATCATCCCCAGACATCAGCCGAAACCCAAGCCCACAGCTAGCTCTCACAGGCCCGCCGTTCCTCTGCCGACTGGCAAGAGACCGGCGCCCACTGCTGAAGTGGGTGTGCCGCCAGCGAGAGCACATCCTCCAGCCCGAGCTCCACGCCAGTCGGCCTGGAGCAAAGGCCCACCCTCGGGCCCCCGGCGGGCCCAGGAGGAAGAAGCCTCAGCCCTCCTAGCTGTGGTTTCGAGTGGAGAAGGGGTCCAGCAGCAGGGAGACGCTGTTTTTACCCCTCTGTTGCCGCACAAGAGGTGTCGCTTAAGTTCTGTTCAGGTTGTCAGCCCCAGAAGGCGCTGCATTTCCTAACACTGTCTCCCAAGCACAAAACCCCTGCAAACAAAATGCCTCAGGTAACTCCCTATTCAGGTGTGTTAAATGTTCAGGTGACCACATCGAGCGTTCCCGCTGTTTTTCATTGTTGTGCCCCAGAAAAGGTGCCTCCAACAAAATGTATGAATGTACATGTTCCCATGTTACAATCAATAAAGAGTGTTGTTTATTCTCAAACAATCACAAATGCTCAGCCTGCAGGCAGAATGAGCCAGGTCAGGCAGGTGATGCAGTCCCCTGCAGACACACTTGGGGGCGACAACGCCCCGCCAACGGTGCTGCAAGTCAGCCAGCTGGCTGCTCACTTTCTTCAGTGGCGCGCTTGCGCCCCCTCTCCGTGGGTGCTGCGAACCGTTGCCATGGGTTACCGGTTGCAGTTCCGGGTCAAGCCGCCTCGTTTCCAAAGAGTCGTAAGCACGACTGTCAACACCGAGGCGGCCATGATACTCAGAGAGGAAATAAAGGCGCTATTGCAGAAAAGAGCAATACGAGTGGTCCCCGCTTCGGAGGCAGACAAAGGTTGGTACAGCCGTTATTTTGTTGTTCCGAAAAAAGGGGGAGGGCTTCGTCCCATCCTCGACCTGCGGGTCTTGAACACGTATCTACGAACGTACAGGTTCAAGATGCTAACACTCAGACAGCTCTTGAATGCAGTCGGCCCTGGAGATTGGTTTGCGACAATCGATCTAACAGATGCTTATTTTCATGTGGCTATACACCCGAAACACAGGCAGTTTCTGAGGTTTGCATTCGAGGGCGTAGCCTACGAATACCTAGTGCTGCCGTTCGGGCTGTCGCTCGCTCCTCGCACCTTTACGAAATGTGCTGAGGCAGCGCTAGCGCCCCTCAGAGAGAGAGGCATCCGCATCTTAGCCTACCTAGACGACTGGGCTCTCGTAGCTTGCTCCAGAGAGCAAGCGGAGGCACAGCTGTCACTGGTGCTGTCACACATTCAGACACTGGGGTTCTCTGTGAACTTTCAAAAGAGCTCGCTAATCCCGAGTCAGCAGATTTCTTTCCTCGGTTTGGAAATA